>NC_056740.1:355629236-355741736 GCF_019279795.1 Protopterus annectens
AATGTGTTAAGTAATTATTTTTCCTAAAGTTTTTATTGAATTTTCAAAAATTAAGATGTAAGTTATTGCATTGTCTTTAAAAGCTTACCTTTCAGCTGAGCGAACTGAAAAAATGATTGTTCTTATAGAAATAATGTCAGTTTTGAATTCAGCATTCAATAATTTGTCATGCTTTGGAAATGAATAGTTTAATCTGAAAGCACTTGGAGATTCTGTTTGGTTACGTTTTGCTGGGGGGCCATTGGTATAACTTATTTTCTTTTGGGGGAGAATTTTGCCCTCACTGCCTGTCAATCATCAGCCCCCACCAACATGCCAATCAGCCTATTCATTCCCCATCACCAGGGGAGGTGCCATCATTCTGAAAGCAAATGGGGTGGTTTGTGATCTTTTTCTTGTATGCCCTACCATCCCTGCATGCACTCAGCAAAGTACTATGGTGAGACTGTGCAATAGGCTGACTACGAAGGACATCCCTAACTTCTGCAAGGGGCATTCCCTTCAAGCAGCCTTGCCCTCCTCCCAAAGCTCAGGAGATGGTTTCCCTGATCACCTCCAGAGAAATTGCATTTACTCTGTATGCTTCTGAGTGCATGCAACCCTCCCAGTACCATCAGAGAGAAATGAACAAGCCATGAGCCTTTATTCCTCCCCTTCTCTGCCTGTCCCCTCCAGTGCAGGGGTTCTTTCAGTAAATTCCCAATTTGGAAGCATTACACAACCAGGTTGAAGCTAAATATATTGTAACATTTCCAAGCAGCAAACACACTTGAATATTTTTTGATTAATGAAAACAGTGGTTTTATTCAAATTAACATAAAAATGGGTTAACTTTGCCAAAACTGGATCCAAGAGGTAGCAAGAGGTGGAAAATCAATCAGCTACTTAGTAGAATAGTTTTCATTCTAGGAAAAACAGTTCAGTTCATTGGCCACTCAGGGGCAGTGCTTAATTAAGATCTGAACACAAGATCCAGGACTGACAGTCTTAAATTACCTTTTTTAAATTATCAGTACTCAAACAATAAAAAGTCTTTACTAGACTCATATACATACATCAGTTCAATGTTTCTTCTCACCAGCACTTCCACTGGTGAAAGCATAAAGTCATTTATCACTATCTTTCTGGATAAGCAATCCAAAGTCTCTGAACATAAATCCATTTACCCACAGTTCTCCAGTTTAACTACTCTGGGTTTTAGCTACCAAGACTTTCGCTGGAAGTACCAAACTCCGACCAGGACTCCCCTCTACAAGACAAGTGTTCTAGTCTCAGCCTGTCTGTATTTTTATAAAAATGCCAGACTCCTCCACCCTCTCAAACTACTGTTTCTGCCTACTGTAGTTTACCTGGCCTTAAAAAGGCACAAGTGTGCAGGTGATTTTTCATTGCCTGACTGCAAGCATCTTGATTTAAAGTGACCAATTTATATTCTTTATTTCTATGCATTCACCCATATAGGTTCATAGGTTGGTACTAGGCTATCGGCCCTAGGGCCTATACAAGCCTAGCCATAACAATTCCCTGGCTATTTCTTCCTATGCTATTTACTTCCCTGGACTCCTGTCTAGCAGGGTAAATAAAGGTGGAAATTATTCAAACCCTGCACCCTTGGTACAGGAAGCAGCCTATTAACAAGTTAAAGCTTTAGTCCTCTGTGCTAACTGCTAGAAAAAAAAGATTCTATTCACCTCTTCTACCACTACTTAACCAACTCAACTTTTTCTTAACCTCCCAAAAAAAGTAAACTTATTCTCTTTAACCCAAGACACTTCTCAGCTCAGAAACCTTTCTTTTTACATACTTGGCATCTACATTGACAATAGCTTAAAATCTGACTACCATATCAGACACATAGTAAGGAAAACACCAGAAATTGGGTTTCCTATATAGAGTCAAACATTTCCTTACTGATCATATCAGAAAATAGTTAGCCTCCATCCTACTACTCCAAACCCTTCTCTACTCAGCCCCTGTTTTCACCACCTTACACATTTCTCAGTTCTTGAAGCTTAAACAATGGTGTCACAAAGTAGCAAAGTTTGCAGTAAATCACTTGTAACTACCCATAACCTCATCTATAAATCTACAAGCTGTCCATCTCTGTCAATGCTAATCCAGCCATATAATCCAAATAGAGCCCGCCTTCACTCCACCCAAATGTTGCTCCTCCAAGTCACTAAATCCAACAACACAGCTGGTGATGGTCTATTCTCAAACGATGCCAACAAAGCATGGAGCACCACACCTGTCTCACCAAAAATAGGACATCTCAAACATTTTAAACAGAAGCTAAAGTCACACCTGCAGAACCCCTAGCTCTTTCCCTGCACTACCCTGGATAAGTACCTCGAGACTGTACCATAATTCCATACTTACCTTTCAACTACTTCCCTCCCATCCCTTTCTCGGAACCCTTCTTCTGTGTACTCCCATCCACAAGCTATAACTACTAAACCCTACTTTTGCACTCACTTCTTTCTTCTTACATTCACCTGTAGGATCTTTTTTCCTCTCCATTTCCTTCTTCTTCAAACTTTCAGTTACTCATAGGCATTCTCCTTCTTTAAACACTCTTAAAACAAACCAAAAACACAAAGGGATGCTGCTTTATGTAGAAGAAAACCAACCATATTTGCATGCTCCCAGTTACAAACAGTATACATCACATGTATTCTTTTGTATAATTATCATCAATCCAACAATGCATAAGTTGCTCAATGCCTGCCTTTTGCAAAACATTATCCTGCATGTATTGTTCCCAAGATTTCTATTTTTCCTATGTAATTTGGTCCTACCCTTTTCTAAAGCTGCCACTCCCAGTTCTTTTATCTGTATTACAGTATGTAACACTTCAAAAACATTTGCTTTAGGCTTTGGTTTCCATTTTCTACAAATTGCTTTTTTCATCAAAACCAGAATTAAACTAAGCTCCTTGCTATGTCTAAGCAATTCAGATCCTTTATCCCAACTTAAAAAAATCATTAACTTAGTTATACCCATTTGCACACCCAAATATTTCTGACAGACTATGCTGCAGGGAATTTTTAAAGTGCGCCAACTCATTATACTCCCAAAATATATGTTCCCAGTTACCTCTTTCTGCCCCATCACACCTCCAACATTTGGCATCTACCAAAGGAAAAAGCACTTTGGAGTCCTATGCACCGATGCAAACAATTCCAAGCAAAAATCCTACATTATCAACACTTTGCTGCATATTTGAGAGACATACATATATCCTCCCATTGTTTCCTTGTGAATTGCTTAACCAATCTTTCCTCCCAATCTTTTCAAACGTCCTCTGATTGGTTCCCATAGTTATCATGTAATATTTTTTGTGCCCTTCTAATTATTCCTTTTTACAGCAGCTTCTGTTCTAGATTCAACTAAAAACTCTACCAGAGTAGGTCTTTCGCTTAGGATTCCCCTATCCCTTTCTCTTTGCCTATGCCCTGATATCAATCCCTGATAAGGAAGACATTCTCTAGACTGTAGCTCAAGTGTCTTCTTGGCCTCTTTCCATTCTATTATCTTTCCTTCTCTAGTTGTTTGTTCCCAGTACCTTGGTTCCTTTGCTGGCTTTCTCTAGTAAATTCCAGTCCCTTCTTGCTTATTCTCTGTACCCTTAATTGGAGTTATCCCTATTGGCAAAATCTCCCTTTTGGATTTTTAGTGTTGAAATAGTTCTTACAATACTTTATATTACTATATTAATATAATATTCAATACGGTGGTTATTCTCCTTAAGGGTCTGCATCCAAAATCCCAGTCTCTCCTTATTTCTTGAATTGCCCCCTGCATCTTCATCATCCCTTTGCACTTTGAATTATAGCTTTCTGCTTGTGTTATGTATATGAGCCTTAACTGTGTACCTCTAAAATATTCCTTTACATCAGATAATCATAAACCACCTTGTTCTATTGGAAGGATCAGCTTTCCTACTTGACCCAGGCTCTCTTCCTCTCCCGGATGAATTATTTCAACTCTTTTATTGGCCACAACTTTGCTGGTTAATAAAAATATGCCAGATCTGTATATAAAACTAAATGAGCTAAAAACATTTTCACTGCTTCTATCTTGCTACCCATATCCATAAACAAGAGTTTCAAGTTTCTCAGTTTCTTTATTATCTTTTGTTTAGTCTCTTTCCACATAGCCTTAGCTGCCATAACAGAATCCTTTTTAATCCATTCTATATGGGTATTGCTGAACCAATTCATATGTGGGTACATAGTTTACAACTATAACCTTTGTTTTTATCTTCATTCATTTTATGTCCCAAAAGGCTTAAAATTGTCTTAACATGTTCCACAACACTGAAATGTCCTTTTCTGGTTTTATCATATACAAAATAATATTGTCTGCAAATAAAGCCAACTTTTCTTGATTACCATATCAACTATCCTTGAATTTCTGAGTCCATTATTTTCTTTGCCGATAGTGCTAAATATAAAGCAAACAGCAAAGGGGAAGAGGACGCCGCTGCACGGTTCCTCTATTCAGACTCAGTTTATCAAAGAGGAACCCTCCCACTTTAATTTTTGCCCCTAATCCCTCATATATCTTCCTTATTAACTTTATTACTGTGTCAGGGAATGCAGATGCTTCCATTGTCCTTCTAATAAAATCCCAGCTTACTCTGTTGAGAGCTTTCTTTGCATCAAGACCAGCAGACAACAGTGGGATTTTCTTACATTCTGCTACCCTCTGGATCAGCATTGTTCTATTAATATTGTCAAATTTTGCCTCCCCTCCGCAAAATCACATTGATCCATATATATTGATTTGGCAACACTTTTTGCCATTCTTTTAGCTATTATTTACATAAACATTTTATAACCATGGTTTAAAATTGAAATGGGCCTATACAAAGCTGGGCCTGAATTTAGGTATTACAGCCACCACAGATTTCTTCCAGGATGCTGGTGCTTCTCCTTTTAAAATGCTGTTAAACAAAACCTTCCAGATTTTTATCACTTTCTTCCTTCCTAGCTTCCAAACATCCACAGGAATACCATCTCTTCCCGGGGACTTTCCTGAAGGTTGATTATACATCACCATTTGTATCTTATTTCTCCAGTCTTAACTGTTAATTGTTGAGCCTCATCTACCTCTAATATTGGCATACTTAACTCTTCCATAAATATTTCCATTTGTGTTCTTTCTTGATTTCCATATTTCTCTGCTTTATACAAACTTACATAACATTTCCAAAATATCTCTAATACCTCTACAGGATCTCTAGTTATTTTTCTTGTTATAGGTTCCCTAAGTTTGGCAATATACGTCTCTGCTTTCTGTTCCCTAAGTCATTGTTTTTTTATTTTATTTTTTTTTATTTTATTTTACATTTGTTTACTGGGAATGTCCGACTGGAACAAGGTCCATTTACAGCGGAGGCCCGGAGAGAAAAGCTCCATAACATAACAACAAATACAACAAATAAGAAAATTACAGGAAATTTCTGTACAGTGGCATACATAAAGTCAAGGAGATATATTGTACACAGTTTGATCTTAAGCAAGCTTGGTATATACATAGTAAGCCTTGGATGTCGCTGTTGGTGGAACAAAGCATAAAAGGTGAAAGAATGCAACCAAGAAAATTTATGCTATTCTGCAGGTGTATCACAGTGTGAGACAGTTTGTAGGCTAGTAGTCCCTGAAAGGGCGTATTTGAGTAGTACAAATTAGCTGAGGTAAACAGTGAAGAGATGAGGAGTGGAAGATTTGGAGGAGAGTAGGAAAGCTTATATGTGATGCAAGGACCGAGCCATGAATGCAAGAGGTGTGACTTAAGTGTCTTCTTGAAAAGTGAGATGGATGGTGCTGAGGAGATATTTTGGGGGAGGTTATTCCATTCCTTAGCAATGGTGTGAGAGAAAAGACTCTTTCCTGCAGTGTTATTGGCTTTGGTTATGCAGAGCAGGGTTTTGTTGGATGAGCATAGAGGGTGATTTGCTGAATATTGGTCTAGTTGTTGGTTTAGGGCTGGGGTTTTCACAGGGTACCTTATTATGTTGAAGGTGAGGACTAACTGGTGATAAGTAATTAGCTGATGGAGTTCTAACCACTGTAGTTGCTTTAGGGCAAGACAGCGATGGCTTCTAAAAGTGGAGTTATTTGCGAATTTTGTAATTTTATTGTAACATTACTCTAGTTTGTTTAGGTCTGTTTTCCTTATATGAATTAAGATTGGTGATGCATACATTAGGGCAGACAAGAGGTGGGTTTGGGCTAGGGAAATTCTTGCTTGGTCTGATAAGAACTGTTTGTGTTTATATAAGGTTCCTAATTTCTTATGTACCTTTGTGATGGTTTGTGAGATATGGACATTAAAGTTTAGATCCTTATCTATTTCAACCCCGAGTAGTATGGGGGGGGGTATGGGGGAGGGGGATCTTTTGGTCCCATTTTTGGAGGTGATGGTGAAGGTAGAAGGTGTGGTTCTGGATTTATTGGGGATGAAAAGGAGTAATTTGGTTTGGTTGGGATTTAGGATAAGTTGCATATCAGTAATCCATTGTTCCACGGAGCAGAAGGATTCTTGGGTAAGCTTTTGAAGAGTGGTTATAGATGGGGATGAGCAGATTAGGGTGGAGTCATCTGCATACTCTATAAGAGATGCATGCAGGGTGGAAGTATGTAGTCTGTTGGTGAAAATGGTGAATAGTAGAGGACACAGTATTGATCCTTGAGGAACGCCTATAGTAGTTGGTAATAGAGGTGATAGTGTACCTTGCCATTTTACTGATTGTTTTCTATCAGAGAGATAGTTTTTAAACCATGAGGTAGTGGTGGGGGCAAAGGACAAGGTTGCCAGAGCGTCTAAGAGTAGGTTATGGGAGACCATATCAAATGCTTTTGATAGATCTAAGAATATGGCTGATATGAAGTTGTCGTTTCTGAGTTGGTTAATCTGATTGGTAAAGGATAGAAGAGCAGCTGTTGTACTATGGTTTGGCCAGAAACCATGCTGTGTGGGGGAGAGGAGGTTATGTGAGGTAAGAAATGCATTATCTGGGTGTGAATACATTTCTCCAGAAGCTTGGAAAGGGGTAATAGGATAGCAATAGGTCAGTAGTTTGATAGTTCACAGGAGTTACCGCCTTTGTGTAAGGGAATAATATATGTCACTTTCCATAGATGAGGTATATAGCTTTCTTGTATAGAGCAGTTTATAAGAATTGAGACAGGGTAGGTTACTGACTCTGCAGCTAGTTTTAGAAAATGAGTGGGTAGGCCATCTGTTGCAAGAGTGGTGGTTTTAGTTTAGAGAGTAGTTTTCTAACTGTGGAGGTTGGTACAGGTGAGAGTGTAAAGATGGGTATGTTAGTTTGTTCTACAGTTGGGGTGGATTTAGAGCTATTGTTGGATAGTTGGGTAGATAAAGTAAGGATAGATTCTGTGAAGTGATGGTTGAATTGGGAAGCTATGCTATCATTATCAGAATTGTTGTTGGGAGATGGGGTGGTGGTTTTGCCGGGTTTTAGGAGTGTATTGATGGCCTGCCAGAACTTTTAGGGGTTACTGGAATGCTTGTTTTGGATGTCTAGGAAGTAGTTTTTTATCTAGTTTTGTTTGGGTTTTGGCTTTATTTCGTAGTTCTTGATATTTTTGTCTGTCTTGGATAGTGTTATTCTTTTTCCAGTTTTTGCAGGCATTGTCTCTGGCTTTTAGCAGGGCTTTTGTTGTCCTGTTTAGCCATGGGGCATAGTTACCTTTAGTTCTGAGCTTCCTGATGGGAGCTAGTATATTTAGTACATTCATGAAAGCAGTATTGAAAAAATCAGCCACTTGGTCTAACGGTAGGGTTTTTAGTGGGTTCCAGTCATGTTGCTGGATCATACTGTTAAGAGTTTGTGGATTTACCTTATGCTCATCCCTAGGTTCCTTGAACAGTATGGGTTTGGGTATTTTTGTCTGTTTACAAAGGAGGAATGTGGGGAAGTGGTCACTCAGTGCATCAGGTAAGCAGCCGACATTGTAGTTTCCTTTGGGGAGATTAACTACAGTCCAGTCTAGAATGGAGCTTCTACTGGATTTTTTGTCTACTCGGGTGGATTCTTGGATTAGTTGTGTGAATCTGAATAGGTTAATATGTTTTGAGGGGTTATTGGAGTTGCAGGCTAGCCAGTCTAAGTTTATGTCGCCTAGCAGGATGGTTTCCTGGCGTAGGTTGATTGTGGCCCATTGTAGTATCTATTCTATTGTAGGTGAGTTATTTCCTGGAGGAATATAATGGCAGAGGATGTTGATAGCAGGATGTTTTCCTGGCGTAGGTTGATTATGGCCCATTGTGGTATCTATTCTATTGTAGGTGAGTTATTTCCTGGAGGAATATAACGGCAGAGGATGTTGATAGCAGGATGGTTTCCTGGCGTAGGTTGATTGTGGCCCATTGTAGTATCTATCTATTGTAGGTGACATATTTCCTGGAGGAATATAACGGCAGAGGATGTTGATAGCAGGATGGTTTCTTGGCGTAGGTTGATTGTGGCCCATTGTAGTATCTATCTATTGTAGGTGAGTTATTTCCTGGAGGAATATAATGGCAGAGGATGTTGATAGCAGGATGGTTTCCTGGCGTATGTTGATTGTGGCCCATTGTAGTATCTATCTATTGTAGGTGAGTTATTTCCTGGAGGAATATAACGGCAGAGGATGTTGATAGCAGGATGGTTTCCTGGCGTAGGTTGATTGTGGCCCATTGTAGTATCTATTCTATTGTAGGTGAGTTATTTCATGGAGGAATATAATGGCAGAGGATGTTGATAGCAGGATGGTATCTTTGGGGTAGGTTGATTGTGGCCCATTGTAGTATCTATTCTATTGTAGATGAGTTATTTCCTGGAGGAATATAACGGCAGAGGATGTTGATAGCAGGATGGTATCTTTGGGGTAGGTTGATTGTGGCCCATTGTAGTATCTATCTATTACAGGTGAGTTATTTCCTGGAGGAATATAACGGCAGAGGATGTTGATTCTCTTTCTGTTTTTGAGAGACATAACGGAGCCTAATGTCTCCGCATTCTGAAATGTGGGAAGTGGGGTTTTTAGAGGTTGGCAGTTGAGTATATTTTTAAATAGGACTGCAACTCCGCCTCCCTTTTTGGTACGTCTATCTTGCCTTAGGATGTTATAGCCTGGGGGAAGAATTTCTTCATTTTGTGTGGTAGGTTTTATCCAGGTCTCAGTAATGGTTAGTATGTCTGGGGAGTAGTGGGCTATATATATATATGTATATATATGTAAGTCATGCAGTTTGTTGGATATGCTTCTTGTGTTTAGATTGATAATAAGTAGATCTGACTTATATTTCTCTGATGGAAGTGAGTTGCATGGACCTGGGTTGGGGTGTATGTCCCCTGAGATTAGTAGCCATCTTTTAAGGAATAGGGTGAGTTTGATGGCATGGGCAATATTTATGTGTTTTTTAGACACTGTTTGTTTAGTGTGAGGTGGTGTGGTTGCTGTTTTGTATATGTAGAATAGTGAGCTATTGTTAAATAGAGTGGAGCATATTACTATGTTGTTTTGTGTTGGTGTGTGCGTGTGGGTGTGTGTTATGTGGAAGGCAGTGTTTAATCGTATTTCAGAGTGTATGGATGTGGTGTAAGTTAGAGTAGTGAGAGTTAGTAGTAGTAGTGCAAGTATGCTATGCATGGTGTATTTGAGGTTTTGCAGAGGAGGTAAATGTAAGCAGGAGGGTGCGGTTGGGAGGGTGGCCTAATGGTTAAGGTGTTTGCCTTACAAACACAAGGTGCAGGGTTTGAGTCTCGCAAGGGATAATTGGCTAGGCTTAAAATGGCTTGCAAGGGCAGTTAGCTTAGTACTAATCTATGAACCTATGAACCTATGGTTTGGAATTGGGAGTGGAACTGATAAGTGACGGATGGTAAAAGGCTGTTGTAGAAGGGGGTGGAGCTATGTGGGGTATAAATGTAGGTGTGCTAGGGCGGATGGGAAATGGGGGCAGGGAGGGGAGCAGAGTGAGCCTGTAGGGCAAACAGAGAGGGCAAGAGCAAGAGCACCGGATACTGCAAAAACGTATCAGTAACAGCAAGAGTCTACCTGGGCAAGAAGGTAACTTAGCCTAAAGGTAAGGGAAGTAGTCTGCAATACTTATTAAACTGTGGTTAGTTTCTCAAGGCGGGAGTGGGTATGTTGGAGCTATAAAATGGGGAGTATGATTTAATAGAAACAAACAGTTTTTGTAAGAAGGGAGGAAAAAACAAGCCTAGAGATGAACGTAGTGCCTAGCTTATACTTGGTGAAATGCTGCCCCTAGTGGCAAAAAGAGATAGTGGGATTGCACTATTTAGTAGGTTAGGCAAGGGTTGAGAAGTACCAGACAGGTAGATAGGTAAGCGAAGCGGTCTGCGGTAGGCTGCTAAAGAATACACGCATAGGAGGGCAGCTAGCACACATGGGTATTAAATATAACAAATAATTAGTCCCAATCACTTATTTATAGGCCACATACATTCAAGGACTTGGTTGGGTGAATCCTCACAGTAGCACTCTGTTATGGAGCCTGGCTGGCAGGCAAAGTTCAGTGTCTCTTCTGTATGGTGGTTTCCTTAATACTTTAGTGGCAGGGAGGGAGCACCTAGGTGGTGTACTGTAAAAAGAGAGAGAGAGACTGAGTTAGGAGAAAGGAAATGGTGCAGGAATGAGGTGGAGGAAGAAAGACAGAGAGTTGGAGGGAATAGGTGCAGAAAGTATTAGAAGGGAGGGTAGGTCAGTTTAGAGAGGTAATGTGCAGAAAAAAAAACAGCAGGTAGGGCTCAGTGGAACAATGCAAGGTAGGCTATATTTGATCTATACACTATGCAATTACACCACAGTTCAAGCACAATACAGCACCCTAGTCTGTTTAGGGAGGAGGGGCTTACATGCATCAGGGAGAAAAAATAATCACCTGTGGTCCAACAACAGAGCAGTAAATGTATAGGTACATCCAAAAAACAGTAGTATAGCAACCTAATCATAAGAGTGCAATAAATGTATAGGTACATCCAAAAAACAGTAGTATAGCAACCTAATCACAAGAGTGCAATAAATGTAACATACTTCTGCATTATTGGCATGGACACTGATCTGATTTAAAAGCAGAATATACAGTTTGTGTAGTAACATGTGAACTCTATTCTGTCCATATGGCTATACAAGTTATAAAGAAAGGCAGTTATTCTGTAGTGTGAATCTTAGTCCACCTATATGGCATTGCCTCCGAAGATGCAACAACAAATGCAGTAAAAGCAATAGGAAAAACCCTTTGGTATTAGGCAGCCAGCATAGGTGCATATATACCATTGCATAAGAAAACAGTTGTCTGCACTTTCCCTTGTTGGCGCCCTTTTTTTAGTCGATTTAGCAGTGGTTAGAACGGCGTTCCCCTTGCCTTAATATCATGCTACAAACGCCATTGTGCAAAATGTTTTTTTGCTCTGAGGTTATTATAATAAAAGCAGTTCCTTAACAGCAGTCTTTCTAACCTCATGTATATTATCTTATTTTCTCTTTAGCACCCTACAGTTGTGCCTCTTCTTGTTTGGTGAGGCTCCCCTTATTTTGTAATACTTTAACTTTTGTCAGACCCTCTAAATAATCCCTATTACTTTTTAACCATATCTCTTTTACTTTTGTATCTTCAATATTTGTAAACTCCACTTTAAGGCTTTTCTGCAAGTTTGTGTCTATTTTGTATTTCTTATGAAAATGCTTTCTGAAGTTTACAATGGTAGTGGTCCACTGAAATTTATATATGTATATATATATATATATATATATATATATATATATATATATACGCACACACACACACACACACACACACACACATATATATTTATATATGTGTGTGTGTGTGTGTGTGTGTGTGTGTATAGACACACACACACACACACACACACACACATATAAGTGCTACTGGTCCAGTGATATTTATGTCTGTATAGTAAATTCTGCTCAACATCTTTCTTTGCTCAAACAATGATCTGTATCTGTTCCTTACTGTACACTCAGATATAAGTTAATTACTATGCAGGCATTTCTACTACTGAATGACTTTTAGATAGCATGTGTAAACTTTCACAGAATGCCTTTATTCACTAGATTATGTATAAAGTTGTAAAATGTTGTTTTCTTCTTCTCTATGTATAAATCTTTGTCTAATATATTTAATTTGGAGCTTTTCTCCCTGAGCCTCTGCTGAAAAGTATACTCTGTGCCCAGTCAGACTTTCCTGGTCAACCAATGCAATAAATAAATGAACACAAATAAATAAATTATACAACTGGCTTCCTACATGTCCTATCCATGCCTCTCTGTTCTGTCTACTTCAAGCTGGCTAGAAGGTCTGTGAGCCTTACACAGATTATCAGCATTGGGACGGTGATCTGTGACAGTGCTGAATATGGAAACGAAACAGCTGAATTGTCTGGCAAACCAGCAGAGGTTAAAATCACCTTCTTTCTGCTGGTGAAACCATTGGGGGCATGATCTGTAAACAACATAAACTTTCTGCCTAACAGATAGTGTTGTAGGGACAATAATGCCCAGTCTATACTCAAGTATTGCCTGTTATGTATTAAGTACCTGGTCTCAGTTTCGTGTAACTTTCTGCTGAGATACCAGACTGAATGTTCTTCATTTCCAAGTTTTTGGGTGAGCACTAACCCTATACCAACCTCTGAGATATCTATATAAACAGTGAATGATGATGATGATGGTGATGATCATGGGACACCAGAACTGGTTTAGCACAAACTTTGAGGCTCTGAAATGCTTCATCAGCCTCTGGTGTCCTCCTGGGTCATTATGGCATCTTTCCCCTCGGTCCCGTTCATCATAGTACAAGATACTGAAGCAAACTGGGGAATACATTTTCTATAGTGTCCTCTCCATGTGCTACAGATTGGCCATTATCAGTTTCAGTCTCTCCCACAAACCAATATAATATTTTAAGGCACTCTTAAAAGGTGTTTATTCCTCCTCCCACATATGTTTTACTATATCAAATAGCCTTTTAGGATGCCTCCCTTATACCATTTCAAAATAACTAATTATTTTCGAGACTTGGGGTACCTGTCAGATGGAGAACATTAAATAGAGTAATAGTTTTTCCTGATTTTCTTAACAGCCTTTCTTAACATAGATCTTAGGTTCAAGTTAAACCATTATTCTGAACTGTCCAGTTTGTGAGTTTCAGACTGATGTTCTTAGCTATTTTACTTAAAAGCTTTAGCAAAGGTGCCACATGATTTTGGACATAAAAGGTGTGTCATGGCCCATTAGCATCTCTTTTAGTATCCATGCCCAGATGAGTAACATTAAAGCTTTTTTTTTTTTTTGGAATTTCCCTAGAATCAGCCTAAGAAGAATAGCCTAAGGAGGCCTACTAGCTCACCACTACTAATACATACGGCTATAATTTATTTCTTGCTGGACTTAACTAATGACTGTACAATATCCACAGCAATTCCTTCAAATGAAACTTCAGTTAATGGGATGGGAATTAAGGGATTCCTGAATCCTGGGTTTGCAGGTGTCCTTTTGGCATTCATGATAACTATCAATCTCATATAGGATTGCTGCCAGTAGAACCTATCTAGAACCCTTGCTTCAATTTTATCCATGCCCAAATGGCCTCCCCAAAACATGGTTATTTGTCATTTTCATGACTATTTGCCTAAATAGTTTGGATACCATTAATCTCCTGCATATTTTTTGCTCTATGCACCAAGTAATTTTGTATCTCAAAGTTTGTATAAGCTGGTGGTGGTCCAACAAATGTTTCCTCCCCCATAACCAGGAGATGTTCTCCCTGGCACAGTTCATCTTCTCATCCTCCCACATGGCTGTCCTGAAATGTAATGACTTACTTAGAACCCAGACAGACAAGGATCCCCTTCACATTCTGTGCCTTGAGAGATATAAGGCTCTGCCTTCTCCTCTACTAAAGCAGGTATAGGAATCTCTGTATTCATTTCCTCTCCAAGAAAAGTTCTAACAGATTCACTTTATTGAATCCAAAAATAAAGTAGCAGGACACTGCTGGAGTAAAAGCACTATAAAACACTTTATTATGCAAAAAGAGGTTAGCGCTTTCGGGATAAACCCTTCCTCAGACAAAATTTAAAATAATAAAACAACCATATTTAAAAATACAACTGACCAATCATTTGCTTACAAAAACCCGCCTATTCTGTAAAGTGGGCTTAATGGGTAAAACATCATTAAGACCCGGAAACCTGTGTGCCATTAAATCCACAATCCATTTGGATTCTGCTAATGCTGTTTTATGTTTAATGTCACCCCCCCTACTGTTGAGTCTTATGTTCACAATACACCTGAACTTAAAACTATGTGTAGGATTCAAACTAATATGTCTGTATAAGGCATTGCTCAAATCACAATTTCTAATATTACTTAAGTGTTGCAGAATCCTCACCTTAAACATATTATTCGTCATACCAACATAAAAACACGTACAATATTCACAATTCGCTAAATAAACCAGATGTTGTGTTCTACATGTGGCTCTACCCTGTAAATGAAATACTTTATGTGTAATGGGATGCTTAAATTCTATTTCTGTATTGATGTAGGTGCATGCCTTGCACCTGCCACATGCATGAGTACCTGCACTCATGGTAAATATATGTTCTTTATCTTGCTGTGTTTCTTTACAAAGTAAATCCTTCAGATTTTTATTCCTTCTGTACGTGAACATGGGGCGGTCACCCACAACATCTTTAAGACCCATGTCACTGGTTAATATGTTCCAATTATTCTGCACTATCTTACATATATCTTTCACATTACTGCCATAAGTAAATAGCAGCTTTGGTTTCCCTTCCTTACACCTACCCATATCAATGAAATTATACTCATTCCTACTCGAATTTCTCATCCAAGGTTTGTACCTGGTATTCCTATGCCTTTTGTTGTCTTCCATGACATGATTTACCAAATGTTTCCCATAGCCTCTTTCTAAGAAGCATTGGTCAAGCTTGCACAATTCCTCATCATAGTGTGCATCCTCCGAGCATACTCTGGAAATTCTGCTCACCTGACCTTTGATAATGTTTGGGAAGACATACCTTGGATGCATGCTGTCAGAGGACAGCAATGTATTCTGCCAACAATCTTTTCTATATAACTCTGAGGTAAAACCTTCATCTGTTTGTTCCACACATACATCTAAAAATTCTATCTTTGTATGAGAAGTTTTGGCACTAAATCTCAAAAATGTAGTGGTGGAATGGATAAATGTGAGAAAGTGGTCAAAGGAAGCCTTGTCACCATCCCACAAAATAAAAATATCATCTACAAATCTGACATACAACAAAATGTAGTCTCTCCATTTGTGGTTGGTCAGAATCTCCTTGGATTCCCACTTCGACAAAACAAGATTTGCATAAGTATTTGCACAGGGGGTACCCATCGCTACCCCCCGTGCTTGCCTATACAAAGAGCCTGCTCCCAAAAAAACATTGTTGTCTAAAACCAAAAACAACAACTCTTCCACTAAATGTCTCAAGTGATCAGTGGCTCCCAAATTTTTAATTATTTCACCAACAGCTGTTATTCCATAATCATGTTCTATAACTGTAAATAAACTATTGACATCCAGGGTTGCCATTAATAACACCTTACCCGACGGTTTGGCTACATCAGCCAGAAGTCCCAAGAAATGCCCTGTATCTAGTAAGATGTTATTGATTTTATCCATATATGGTTTCAATGTGAACTGTAACCAAATTGAAACATTCTCAGTGACCCAACCCCTACCCGAAACAATGTGTCTTAAGGGTGGGTCACTGAGAGATTTGTGAATCTTAGGCAATGCCTTAAATATTGGGGTTTCTGGTTTATCTATCCAAAGAAACTCATAAGTCTCTTTGGTTATTTTCATTTCTTCTAGCAACACCTGTAACTTTCGGTGTACTTTGTCAATGATCATTCTGACCTTAAGGGGATTAATTTCTTCATAAGCTCTATCCATTATCAACATGTTCCTTAATTTATTGTCATACCACACAGTGTCAAGTACAACAATCGCTCCTCCTTTGTCCGCCATCTTAATGGTAATTTCCTTGTTATTCATCAACCCCTGTAATGCCTGTTTCTGTGTCGAGGTCAAATTATAGTATGTACTAAAATTCCTATCATTAAAATACTTATTCAGATCTTTCTCACAACCATTCAAAAATAAATTTAGAGATGGCGTGAGGCTAGGTACAAAACTGCTAGGTTTTTTAAGTTGAGGATGGTTCACTTTTTCCTTATTAAATAATAACCTTAGCATAGTATTCCTACAAAACAGCATTAAATCAAAAATAACATCACTATACACACACATCCTACTAGGTACAAAGGTTAATCCTTTGTTGAGGACATTTAGTTCTTCAAAATTTAGCGTATAGCTAGATAAATTGTATACAATACCAACATGTAAATGATCAGTCACTGAAATGTCCTTCTCCTCTTTTCCACGATTCTGTCCTCGCTGGAGGACCTCTTCCATGCACCTTTTTTCTTTACTGGTGCCGGAAGATTCCCCAAAAAATGCATGGCACCTTGGCTTGTTTTCCCGAAAGCGCTAACCTCTTTTTGCATAATAAAGTGTTTTATAGTGCTTTTACTCCAGCAGTGTCCTGCTACTTTATTTTTGGATTCACTTTGGTTCTGAGTACATTGGGACTTTAGCATAGCGCACTTATCCTTTTGTTCGTTGGACTTGTCTTTTTGTACGCTATGCATGCTGAGAGTATTGAAAATAGCAGCAACAGCAATGACTAGCACTTGTCACAGGCAGCTTTTCCATGGTGGTCATCTTTTATCTTTTATCCCTTCGGGGCTCTGACACTCCTTTGGACTGCAAACCACTTCAGGAATGTTAAAGTAATACAATTCAAAGGAAAATGGTCTCACTTTGACATGAAGAATCAAAACTCAGTGTTCAGCAGCAGGTAGAATCAGAACTTCAAATTAATATATGAGGTTTTAGCAGCCCACTGCATTCAACAGTTACGAAATTTCCAAACAGCAGGCACAGTTGAGTTTTTTTATGAAACAGAGGTGAAGAAGAGAGTTCCGGCAGGATGGAGTGGGTGGAGAAGAGTGTCAGGAGTGATTTGTGACAGACGAGTACCTGTAAGAGTGAAAGGGAAGGTCTACAAGGGGGTAGTGAGACCAGCTATGTTATATGGGTTGGAGATAGTGGCATTGACAAAAAGGCAGGAGTTTGAGCTGGATGTGGCAGAATTAAAGATGTTAAGATTTGCACTGGGTGTGACGAGAGTGGACAGGATTAGGAATAAGTATATTATAGGGTCAGCCCAGGTTGGAAGGTTTGGAGACAAAGCCAGAGAGGCACGATTACATTGGTTTGGACATGTGCTGAGCAGGGATGCTGAGTATATTGGGAAAAAGATGCTAAGGATGAAGCTACCAGGTAACAGGAAAAGAGGAAGGCCTAAGATAAGGTTTATGGATGTGGTAAGAGAGGACATGCAAGTGGTTGGTGTGACAGAGCAAGATGCAGAGGACAGGAAGAAATGGAAACAGGTGATCTGCTGTGGTGACCCCTAACGGGAACAGCTGAAAGAAGATGATGATGATGATTGCTTTTATTCAAATGGACATAAAATGGGATAAATTTGTCAAACCAGGAACCAAAAGGTAACAACAGGTAGAAAATCAAATAGCAACTCAATAGAATAATTCTTAATCCAGGAAAACAGTTCAGTTCTTTGGCTGCTTCAGCAGCAGCTAACACAAGTTTTAGGGATTACAGTAAAAAAAGCATGGTATAAATCAGTAGTACAATAAGAAGTCTTTACCAGAATTGCACACAACAGTCAGCTGAAAAATCACCTCTCATCAAGATGTCCACTGATTGGAATGGTCGTTTAGATCTTTTCTCAGTCATTTTTTGGGTAAGCAATCCAAAGTTTCTGTAAGATAAATACTTTTACTTGCAGTTACTGTATATAGGGGTTTGGTACTTTTAAACAAAATGCTCAAATATCAACATATGTTTGGTGTACTGAAACAGATGGCTGACATGTGTGCAAGATTGACAATCCCTGGATAGGGAAGTATGCCCTTTCCCCAGTGATTGTATGATCTCTGAGTTAGTATATATAAGTAGCAGGTGTTGTTGGGTGATGAGGGCTTGTCCCCTGCAAAAAAATGTTTTTTGTTTTTTTTTTATTTTGTATACTCCAAGGTTAATCTTTGAAACATGCTCAGCAGTGTGTCAATGTTTTGCTGCTGACATTAATGCATTGACGTTTCAGATGTCTATATTTCAGCTGCTCAATTTAGAATGCACTCTCTGTCTCTCTGTCTCTTTCTCTCCTTCTCCATATATTTGTGTGTGTGTGTGTGTGTGTGTGTGTGTGTGTGTGTGTGTGTGTGTGTGTGTGTGTGTGTGTGTGTGCGTGTCTGTCTGTATATAACATATACGTGATACTGGAGGGGAGGAATATGGGCATCATTTTAAGTCCACTTGTCCAAGATGGCAATATTGCACATGCTGTTATGCCGACAGGATTCTATACTATACAGTCATAGTGGGAGTGTCATAAAAAATGAACTCGCTATTGAACCCCTATAAGTCATTTTTTCTAGCCAAAAGTCAGAGGCAGACAGTACAAAAGGTATGAAATGATGCATGAACATTGTAAACTAGGTATATGATGGAATCCAAAAACACGATGCAGCACAATTCCATGAGTGCACAATCACAGGACTTTGCAAGTAAAACTCAAGTTATGCGCTTTTTGTCTCTATCAGTGAAAGACTTCATCAGATCTACATACCAAGAGAGTAATTATACTTAAATAGCTAGTCACAGGACTTAATAACAGTTAAAATTTAAAAACACATACTCCATGATCACATGCATAAAACAAATATTTGTACACAGATGTAATCAAGTTTAAGTTGCAGCTTAGCTGCATTTAATTTAAATAAACTAGTGAATAAAACATTTTTATTTATTCCTGGTTTGACACTAGCATTGATTTTAACTGCCAGAACAACTCAGGGCATTCAAGCTTCTCACTCCATTGGCCACCCCTAGGGTCTCTACCAACCTTTTCTAAAATTCTAAATAAAAATTCTTTAAAAAGCAACATATACAAGTGAAGGTTTGAACAATGCATTTTTAAGCAAGTCCTCCTAATATCATACATTTTCTGAAATAGGTATATGATGGAACAGACATTAGAGCCAAACAAAAAGTTAAAGAAAATAAAGGAAGCAAGAAATTACAAAAACAGAAAGATAAAACAATACTGGTGCAGGTGTTATTACCAGAAATCTTGGTTTTAGGTATCCTGCATTCTCCAAAAGCATATTGAATTGTCTTACTTTAATAACCTCTTATTAGCTCTGATGGGCAGAACATTGCTCTAAAATTCCACAGGCCATCACAAGAAAATCTAACAACACAAAACAATGTTGAGGCTACAACACTTGTTATTTTTTTTTTCTTGAGACTAATAGTCTGAATTTTGGAATATAATTATTGTCTGGAGTATTTTTTAAACCTACAGCAGGAAATCTGATGGTAAGAGTGGGAGAGACAATTAAAAGATGGATAAAAGACATGGCGTATTTACATTTTTTATCTGAGGACTGTTTGCCACCAGGTTATCGTTTTTGCATTCTGTATGCACCTTTTAGTCCAGTTTAGTCCTGTTTAAAATTAAGGATTGCATCAAAGCCAAAGGGCTTTAAAAATGGCAACAAGGATATGGTGTTGGAACCAACTCTAACTGGCATTTTATGGGCTACCATCCTTTCATTACAATATCACCACATCTGATAAATATGTCATTTGATCTACAGCTTTGCTTTTGGTTATCTTTCTCAGTATTGTTTTGTTTAGTGAAAAATATAAGTTTGTGTGTGTGTGCTCCTTGGGTTGTTTTAAAATAGAATTATGCTTGCCTGCAGGTCTGGCTTAGTTTGCAGATTAATCTGCAAATAAATTGCTGTGTTGGAGCTACATCTGTTATACAGCAATTATATACTAGAATCTCTCTCTAAGCACATCTCTTCAGATTCCAAACAGTAAACAATTTTATTATGTTTTTTATTTGGTTGTGAGGCAACATGTTTGGCTCACCAAAAATATTCCAGATATAGTGTTGTCTACAGAAGGAATTTCTGTAAATTATGTTACAGTAGCCTCCCCCACACCCCGGACACTGACTGTACAACAAGTTTTTCAAAATTTGCTTATTTGAAAATGCTAGTTATATCAATGTAAACAGGAAAGTATTTTTCAGCAAATTAATCAGCTATAAATACTGAGGCATGTTTACAGACAATTCAACCAGTGCAAACTGGGATGTTTTCTATATAAAAGCTATGGAATTAAACTATGCACCTTTTAGAAAAGAGAATTTTCAAGGAGGTATTTTTAACTTTGGTGGAATAATACCTTGATCAAACTATCTAACTATCTGGAGCGTTTCTAACCGGGCCTCCGCTGAAAACAGGCTCTGTGGAACCTAGTCGGACATTCCCGGTCAACAAATGTTAAATAAATAAATAAATAAATAAGAAAAAAATGAAAATTAATAAGACATGATCCATCAAATAAAAATGTAACAGAATATAAGGCTATAATGAGTCAATTTGGCTAGCTATTAAGAAAGCAAAAAGGAATTATGAGAATAGATTGTTACCATCTGTAACAGATAATAGGACCATTTTTATAAACATATAAGGGAGTTTAGGAACAGGTTCACAAAACCAGCACATAGAATTGTGAAGAACCTAATACAGCTAACTGAGGTATTTGCTAGATGCTTCTCTAAAATTTATAATAAAAAAGAAGAGGATGTTTCTACATATTGATAGGCTTTTGGGTGAGTGCGAGTCTACATTCCTAAATAAGAACAAAAATCATTGAAACACAAAACATCACTGAATTCCTTTACAGGTTTAACAGGGCTCACACAATTTTTCTTGCCCTGTTGCAGTCGATGCTTTGTGATTCAATGTTTTTTGCTTGATATTCTATGACTTGAGCAAAAAACATTCAATACAATGCACTGCAACCATCTCTCTCTCCCTCTCTCTACACACACACACACATATATATATATATATATATATATATATATATATATATATAGATAGATATATATAGACATACATATGTAATATATATTATATTATCATATATATATATATATATATATATGGTTCCCTATCAGAAGCCTGAAACACTATAAGCCTGAAAATCAAAATCCTGAAAACTATAGACTGAAAGTTCAAAATCCTGAAAGCCCAAAATCCTGAAACTCAAAATCCTGAAAACACAAATAATGCTAATATGTCACTATAAAGACACTAATATCTACCAACTGACCCTGACCCTAACCCTAAGGTCTGTCACTATCGCACACTCACCTGACCCGCGCCCTAACCCTAACTCACTTAAACCGCCCCTAACCCCAATATTTGTCACTATTGCATACATGCCTAACCTGCGCCCTAACCCTAACTCACTTAAACCGCCCCTAACCCTAACATAAAACCACCCGCACACTTACCTGAACCCAATGCATGACCCAACACCACAGGGCTAACAATAGCAAAGCCACAATGACATCAGTATGTCCATTTTGTGTTTTCAGGATTTTGAGTTTCAGGATTTTGAACTTTCAGTCTATAGTTTTCAGGATTTTGATTTTCAGGCTTATAGTGTTTCAGGCTTCTGATAGGGAACCATATATATATATATATATATATATATATATATATATATACACACACACACACACACACACAAATACATAAACGTGTGTGTGTGTGTGTGTGTGTGTGTGTGTGGGTGTGTCTGTGTGTGTGTGTGTGTGTGTGTGTGTGTGTGTGTGGTATACACAATATATATATATATATATATATATATATATATATATATATATATATATGATATATGTTTGCTTGCATATATATATATATATATATATATATATATGTATATTTATATATATATTTATTTATTTATTTATTTTACATTTGTTGACCGGGCTAGTCTAACTGGATATATGTTCATTTTCAGTAGAGGCCTGGGGAGATAAGCTCCATGATAAACAGATAAAACAACAGCAAATAACATAAAACAACATCAGTCATATATACAATGGACATTTCTGGTTAACACAAAAATATTCAGTGAGGACAGAAATCATTACAGTGTAAAATGCAGGTTCAATACAACATACAGGTACAGTTCATAATAAAACAGAGGCAGTTTAATGTATAATTATATTAATACATTTTTTCCCCAAAATAACTATCCACAGGTTTGGAAATAATGAAATGGAGAGAGAAATGGTAATTGTAGTTAATAAGGAAGATAGAACAGTTAATGAGACGTAACGAGTAGGCAGAGCATATTTTGGATAGAATAGATAACTAGTCAGGTTTAGTACAGGGGCATAACCAGTGTGTTCTGAGGAAAAGTTTCAGTCTGTTTTTGAAGAGTGATATAGAGGAAAGTGAAGAAAGGTCGCTGGGTAGGAGATTCCAGAATTTGTTCCAACAGTATTAGAGAAGAGAGAATCCCCAGCCCTGTTGTTAGATTTAGATGTGTTTACTAGAAGTTTCTGAGATGAATGTAAGGACTTCAGATTATTATAGGGGGTGAACAAGGTAGTTAGAATAGGAGTGTTGGAAGGTTTATAAAGAGTCTTATGGGCAATGGTTAGTTGGTGGCATTTGAGCAGATTCTGTAGTTCCAACCATTCTAGCTGCTTTAAATTAAAGCAATGGTGGGTTCTAAATGGGTTGCCTGTAGCAAATCTGGCTATGTTATTGTAGGAGATTTCCATTTTGTTGAGGTTATTCTTAGATAGATTAGTGAAAATGGATGAGGCAAAGAGAAGTGTAGAGATTAGATGAGTGTGTGCAATAGTAGTTCTGGCTATAGGTGAAAGGAAGGGTTTAATTCTGTAGAGAGAGCCAATTTTTTGCTGACAGTTTTTATAGTATTGTTGATGTGGATGTCAAAGTTAAGGTTGTTGTCAATGGTGATACCAAGTAGTTTGGTAGTTGGGTCTGGTGATATAATGGTACCATTAGTGGATGTAACTGAAAAATCTATGGGAGAGGACTTATGAGTAGGACTGAAAAGGAGGAGTTTAGTTTTTGGGGGGATTTAAGAGAAGGCAACACTGTGTGAACCATTGTTCAACTGTGTTAAATACTTTTTGGGTAATGGAGTGAAGTTCAGAAGTGGATGTGGCTGAGCATATAAGTGTGGAGTCATCTGCGTATTGTATGCATGTAGCTTGGGGGATTGATAAATGAAGGTCGTTGATAAATATGGAGAAAAGGAGAGATCATAATATGGACCCCTGAGTACACCGAGGTTAACTGGTAGGTGGGTAGAAAGAGTGTTGTGTCAAAGTATAGCCTTTTGTCTTTTATCTGAGTAGGACTGGAACCATTTTATAGAGAGTGCATCTAATGACAGGGATCTGAGGATATTTATGAGAATTTGGTGATTTACCATTTTGAATGCTTTGGACAGATTGATAAATAGTGCAGAGGAAAGCTTATTAATGTTTCATTTTTTGTTAATACAATCAGTAAAGGAAAGTAGTAGTGCTGTGGGAAGGTCTGAAACCATGTTGACAGCTGAAAAGTAAGTTATTTTGGATTAGATGGTCTAGCAAATTGCCTATGGATGCATTTCTCCATGATTTTTGCCAAAAGAGAAAGAAGGGCTATGGACGGTAGTTGGAGAATTCAGTGAAGTTTCCACCTTTATGAAAGGGGATAATATGGGAGACTTTCCAGATGCTAGGGTTGTGACCTGCGCTAATAGTTCTATTGATCAGAATGGAAATGGGGTAGGCAATAGCCTTGACAGATTTCTGTAGTTATTCAGCAGGTAATTGGACTGCTGAAGGAGAGCATGGTTTCAGTTTTTGGATAAGGGGAAGAATATGGGTTGTTGGGACTGTTTGGAAGAGAAATGGAGGGGGTGGGGTTGTGTTATAGGAAGGTAAAGTGAAGTTATTAGGTGATAGCTGACTGGCTAGTGTTTGGATAACATCAGTGAAAAGAGTATTGAAGGCATTGGCAGTATGCATGGGATTTTCCAGGTCTGTGTTTTGCGGGTTTGGTGTAATGGATTGACTTGGATGTAATAACTGGTTAATGCTTGCCCAGAATTTTTGTGGGTTATTATGGTTAGCCTTCTGAAATTGTAGGTAGTAGTTTCTTTTATCAGACAGTGTAGCTTTCTTAGTGTCATTTCTTAGCTGTCTAAAATTTTTTTGGTCTACAGGGTTTTTAGTCATTCTCTATTTGGCCCAGTATTTATTTCTGAGATGGATTTTATGTTTGGTTTCTTTTGAAAGCCATGGGGCGGATTTGGTCTTGATTCTATTCAAACGGGTTGGTGCATGGTGGTCGAGAATGGCTAGGAGGTTAGAATTAAAGTATTTAACAGCTTCTTCCAAAGGGAGGTATCTTAAGGGAGACCAATTGCATGCTCTTAGTTCCCTTTGGAAGAGATCAGGGTTAAAGTTCTTCTGGGATCTGATATTCCTGATAGTGGTTGGAATGGGAGCATTGGTTTTATGCCTGATGATGTAGGTAAGTGAGTGGTCACTTATGTCATCAGGGAGGGTTCCAGATTCATATATTTGAGGATGGTTATTTATGAGAATCCAATCTAATGTGCATACTTTCTTGTTAGGTTTGTTTATCCTGGTGGGGGAGGTAATGGTTTGAGAAAAAAACATATAGGTTCATGTGGGTGGTAGGGTGGCTGCTACGACAGCAATTCTAATCAATGTTTATATCACCTAGGATTATGGTTTCTTGGGGCAGGTGTTGAGATAGCCAGCAAAGGATATTTTCTATGGTTCTATTGCTATTACCAGGAGGTAGATATATATAGATAATATAGATGGATTTGACAATGTTAAGTTGAAGTTTGGATATGAGAATTTCTGCATTGGTATTTAGAGGTGGTTTACAGTCATATGTGGTTAACTGTAACCTTGATTTGAATAGAATAGCAACCCCCACCCTTCTTGGCTACACGGTCAAGTTTCAGGATATTATATCTGGGTGGGATGATTTCATTGTCTTTGGTTACAGGTTTTAGCCATGTTTCTGTTAAACAGAGAATGTCAAAGGAGTAGACTTCTAAGAGAGCATGGAGTTGAGCAATTTTATTGTTAATGCTGCTTATATTGAGATGAGCTAAAAGAGCGAGTTAGATGGTTTATTAATGGTTTATTAATGGATAAATAGTGGATTGGTTGGTGTTAGGGAGAGCGATAGGGGTTGCTGTTGGGCCTGGGTATGGGTGAATGTCTCCATCTTTTAATGAGAGAAGTTGTTTGAGATAGCTTGGATTTGGGAGTCTGCTGTTTAGGAGAAGAGATTTCCTGAGATTGAGATTGTTATATCTAATGTGGAGTATTCTATTATATTTTGCTAGTAGATAGCTGGGTGTTGATGTTATGTGAGCAAGTTTATAGAGGATTGGTAGGGAAGGAGAGTTGGTTAGCTTATTTGGATAGTGAATGTGTGGACATAATGGGTGTTCATAGGAGGTGAGTAAGTAGGCAAAAGTGAAAGGTGGTAGTAGTATAAGTAAGAGTAATAGCTGGAAATGTGCTGGGGTGGGTAGTTTATCCATTTGAATGGTTTAGTTATTAGGTGTCTTGTAGGTATGGAAGTATAGAGGGTGTGGGTGGGGGGAGGAGAAGGGTGTAGTAGGCTAGAAGGGGAGTGGTTAGAGAAGGATGGAGTGGGAGAAGATGGCCAATGGTAAAGTTCCCTGAGAGTAATGGGAAGAGGAAGTGGTGTGGCTAGTTAGTATAAGAGTAGGACCCCTGGGGTGAGTGGGAATTGGGGGTAGGGATGGGGAGCAGAGTGAGCCCAAAGGGCAAACGGAGCAGGTAGAGAAAGGTAAAGAAGCAGCTAGAGAAGAAACAATCAGCAGTACTGGCTACAGAAGGTAAGTTGGATAAGTCAGAAGTGGGTAAAAACAGTGATAAGTGAGCCTAGAAAAGGTAGTAGTAGACAGTGTAGTAGAGGGTGAAGTGAGAGGAGCTAATAGCAGGTCTGGGACTACAGAATTATTAAGGTAAGTAATTAAGAAAAACAGAGGATAAGCAGGAGATGAGGCTAGGATAAGGGTGCCACCTAGTGGACAGGTCTTATATTTCAGGTAAATATGAGAGGGAGCTAGCTGGACTAAAACTAGGGAGGAGTGAGTGCTAGGAAAGGGTGTTACTATGGAGGATGGGGGGAGTGGGTGTTAAGGTGCAAAAAGAGAGGAGGTAGAGGCTGCTGGCTGTCCTGGCTCACAACGTGCTTTAACACCTGTAGCAATGGTACAATGGTAGAAAGTCTTACTGGCCGGAATTAGACAGCAAATATAGTTTTCTTGTTTCCTTGAGAGAGGATGCAGGGAATTAAGGCTGTGAGGTGAAACCACTGGTATTTGGAGAGGGTCCTTAGGTTCCTAGAGACTAGTGCTGGAAGCACAAGAAGAGTAGGGTAATTTAAGGGAGCAAGAGAGACAAAGTAGTGGAGAGAAACAAGAGTTAGCACATGGCAAGGTAAGTATGGTCAAGTTACACAAAACATTCACAGAGACAATATATAAAGGTAGTAAACATGCATTTCCATATTCTTGGTAGCAGCAATAGAAAACACTTTTAAAACAAGAGGTCTGTACCCCTAAGCAATGTATATATATATATATATATATATATATATATATATATATATATATATATATATATATATATAAATATATATATATATATATATATATATATATATATGGGTTCCCTTCAATGGTTGACATTTCAGAATGTCGACATTCATATGGCCGAGACCATATGATCGACATTCGAAATGTCAACCAAGCAGAACAGGCATCTCTGTACAGTGCGGAATGGAAATATTTCCATCTTCTGCACTGTAGTGTGATCTCGGAGTTGGTATATTTAAGTTCCAGGGAGGTGCGGGGAGCAGAGCCTTCCACTGTGGGTGTAGCTTCCCTGCTAGCAGCATGAAGATAAGTTTTTTTGCGTTTTTTATTTTTTACTTGTCGACGTTTCAAATGCTGATCATATGGTCTCGGCCATATGAATGTCGACATTCTGAAATGTCGACCATATCAAGTAGATCCATATATATATATATATATATATATATATATATATATATATATATATATATATGGATCTACTTTACATGGTTGACATTTAAGATAGCCAAAGACCATATCGCAGAGACTATATTATCAACTTTTAAAATGTCGATCATGTAAAAACAAAACAAAAAAAATATATATATGGGTGTAGGACATTTCACCGAATGCACATTTCACTGAAACTCAAATGACTGAACACAAATCACTGAAAGCACAATTCACTGAAAATTCAATTCACTGAAACACATTTCACTGAAAGATAACTCCAGAGTCGCACTACAGTTGGGAAAAGGCCATATATAACTTTCAGTGAAATGTGTTTCAGTGAATTGAGTTTTCAGTGAATTGAGCTTTCAGTGAATTGAGCTTTCAGTGAAAAGTGCACACTAATTTGAGTTTCAATGAAATGTGCATTCAGTGAAATGTCCTAGACCCAGATATATATATATATATATATATATATATATATATATATATATATATATATATATATAAACATATGCATACATACATATTTGCATATATATGTCACCTTTGCACACCTCTGAGGTTAAGCTGATACTTGTTTTCATTCTGTTTCTCTGCCTACTGCTGTTTGTGCCTCCCATCTGATGTCAAAACCAAATTCAGTTTCTTTTTTATGATGTAATGAAATAAAATGGACTTAGGGCTAGGGGTATACCATTAGTTATTTGTAGGGAGATCATTTCTTAATCAGCTTACTTTGATGACTTACCTTTCCTAGTGCTCACTGAATCATTTCTCAGCTTTATCAGATCCAGCTGCAATGTAGAGTTTATAGTAATGACGCTGATTGTGGTTTTGGGTATTTTGGTTGTTAAGCACGCTGATTGTGGTTTTGGGAGTTTACAATAATGAGTTTGTCAAAAAAAAAAAAGATTATGTATGTCAAATCAGTCTAGTGGCCATTGCCTGGCTAAGAACATAATCACTTAATGCTAAGCCATTACTATGTGCTTGCTAGCATTGTAAAATCCATACTGCTGACTAGGAGTGCATATGTTGAAATGTGCATTTTGTATACCTGCATCTGCTTGGTCAAATACCTTGAACACCGTTGGAAGGCTAGATTCCTCAATAACTGCTAATTAATGTTCCATCTCCAGTCTTGTGAACTGATGTAATTAGCATAGATTTGGGATTTATAAGTATGATGAAAATATATCCAAGAACTAGTACATTCTAAGATACTGCAGTTAATATGCCCTGAGTCAGAGATATTAATGCTTGCTTTGTTTATCCCATCATCTATCTGATACACTTATTGGTGCAGTAGAGATAAAAGATACACTGAGACACAGGTGTGTAAATATAAGTGACGTGACAGAGCATTTAATATTCATGTGAGGCTGTTACAAGGGATGAATTAAAGATCTGCTATCAGCAGGGAAATGAAGTCCAGAACTTTATTAAGGTATGAAATTACTTGCCGAGTGTTTTGTAACATTATAGCAAGGAAGCATATCTGAAAATGTTATATGAAGTGTTTACTCTGTAAAGATTAAATTAATATCTTAGAATAATTTGATGGTGTATGGCACAGAAGAAAGGATTCTGTGATAAAAAATAAAGGTTGAGTTATGCACCTTTTTAGAGCAGAACTTTGCATCTATGCAATTGTCTTTTATAGAACATCTTAGAGGAATTGAATATTTTTGCAAATCTGCAACTTTAACACTGGGTTTCTTTCAGTTCTCTTTTGTAATGACTTATGTTTGTGTTATTTGATTGTATGTATTTTCTTATATCGAGGAAATATTTATATATTAGTAAAACGATTCTTCACAGTGGGGTTTCACTACTTTTTCTTTCATTTTTAATGTACATGTTCTTGACTTCCTTGTCTACCAGTTATAGTCGATAGGAACAGAATGTCCAAGTTACAGTAACATACCTGTAAATGCATTTTTTGCAGTGCTATGGTGTATCTGTGGAAAGGACAGAAACCGAAGACATGAGCCTAGATTAGTTGTCAAGCAGGTGCGTGGTAACAGGATATGTACTGAGTGCAGTAATGCTTTGGCATGTACTTCTGGCTATTGTCTTACATAAAAACAAACAGAGCTGAGTGTTGATAGACTCTTTGCTGCTGATGTACTGAGAATGCAAAATATCATGTGAAAGTACCTGAACATTTAGTACAGTAATCACATTGTTAATGCTCATTTGTAATGCTTGCTTATTGTTGCCAGAAATATTTCGCATTTAGTTTTTACAGCTGTAAGGCACCTCATGAAAAATTTACTTTCCATACTGCAGTAAATAACATAGTTTTGTTTACTGTACAGGACATCTATGCATACAAGATGTTAGCATGGCAGAGGCTTTATGTTATGTTTTCTGTGAATAAACATGCAGGATCTCACTGTGCCTGTTGTACAACACAGCTTCTACTCTCTGCAGATTAAGCCCTGTCTACTTTAATCTTCTCTTAAAAGTAATCAGCATTTTCAATAAGGCTGCCACTTACAATGGCATCTTGGTCATAAGTCACTACAATAGTACATCTTCACCTCTGTTTTGAATCTCCCCTCCTTTTCTGGTCATCTCTGTGGTCAGCCTGCCCTGTTTCTAGCAAAGCTGAAAAAGCCTTCAGTACTATTTCCAGTAATTCTGTTTAGATATTTGAAGGCCACAGTGGTCTTTATTTTCTGCTGAACAAAACATTGTTTAGGTCTGTTGAGCTTCTTCCCCTAAATGTTTCCTTCTGCACCTCTCTTTATTAATATTCTTTTCTTTCTTTCTTTTTTTGAGAAAGGGGTCTGCCAACACTGATCCCTCTGAACTCTACCTCTCTCATCCATTATAATCCTGCATTGGTTCCCATGTAAACCCTGCTAAGGGCTTTTAACTGGGAGCTGATGCCATCATCTATGTGGACAGTGGAATATTTTCAAGTGTGTTACAGTATTCCCTGTGGAGCTGATATTCATAGCATCAACACAAACAAGCCATAAAAGATTTCACAGGCATTCACACACTGGGAGGTTGTCAGTCCCCTTACTGTTATGTGATGTTGTCTGCCACTGCCCCTGATGTCCACCAACAGGGATTCCCATCCCTTCTGTCCAGGAAGACCATCATCCTTATTCCCTGTCTAGATGGCTGGGACTGTAACTGTACCTGGGTCAGGGGTATCACAGACTGAATCTCCGCCCCCTTCAGAAGGTTGCAGGCAGTATTGCCCTTCTAGGCCTTATTATTTTTATCCCTTTTTACTGAACTGTTTCAAGACAGCTTGATAGTCTCTTTAAAGGACTGGCACCAGTACTTTATAATATTCAGTATATGGTTCTATTCATGTGTCTTGCAGCAATATATAAATCTGAAATTAACTTTTGTTATGCTGTGATTCTGCTCTTTCAGACATTGGAAGTCAATCATTGTAATACAGAAAAATATGCACTGATGCCAGATAATGCAGCACTTTGCTCTCTCAGTGCTCCTGTTAATTTATGAACTGGATGGTAGAGGGTTTCATCCCCTTGTCCTTGACTGTAACTCCCTCATGTCTGTCCTGTATATCCCAGTGGTCTTATTAAATCAATTACCTCCAGGTTATTTTCTGTATTACCATGCTCTTTGTTAATAAATAGATCTTCTTATGAGTTGTATGACAAGAAGTGTCACTAACAAGCATCATCATCAGCCCTGTTATATGGGGTTTGTTTGGTGTGGAGTACATATCCATAATTTCTGTAGTTACCACTTTCCTATCTGTCCTGAGTCTAAGATCCACTTCAAGGGTTCTAAATACCCCCCACCCCCCAAGCAAGGGGATATTTTTACCTTTCCTTTTATGATGAGCCACAATTGGTTATGGCATTTGTACAGCAGCACCACAGAACATGTGGAACACTTCTCCTCTCTCCTCTACAGGATTGCAAACATGCAGTGGTCTCCACCAAATCTTGACTTCTGTGCTGTTCTGTCATACATGTGGCATGCCCTTCTTCAAGTTTGCCGCATACCTTTGACTTCCTTCACCACCATTTAATCAGGAAGTGACAATACCCCATCTCTGTTGTCTGCTGCTTACAGAAGGAGAACCAGCCCTTCATGTCATGTTACCTCTCACAAAATGATTTTTTCCTTAGCTCCATTGAGGTGTTTTGCCTTCATATAAATGAGGCTGACAAGACTGGATTCATTTTGTCTGTGCACGTTTCGTTTTTGTTAAATGCTTGTTGCTTTCCTAAACTGAGTCACCTCCCTTGACAACTCATCCATTGTTTAAACAGTAAGCTCCTTTTGCTCCTTCTATTTTTTCATATTACTGCTGATATGAACCATTTACTGTTCCCTTCAGTCCATCTAGAGGTAAGCTTCACATATTTGTATGTAGTATTTAAAATAGTTCGGGGGGCTCACCATAGTTTGTATTGTGACGGCTTCTTGTATCCCACTTACACATGCAGACTTCTCTTCTCCCCGTTTGCATCACCTGCCTGTTTTCAGGTCATCTCCTGTGAGTATTCTAAATCTCTTTCAGATATTCTTATTTTGATATCTCCTTTTCAACCATTTATATATTACCTCAATTTCCGTTTTCCATGATGTATTACTTTAATCTTTTTATATACTGAATATGTTCCACTGTAATTTTGGTATGTCTGTCATGTCATGTTCTTGTAATACTTTCATCTTGCAAATTAACCTGTTGCACAACATTGGATCTTATGAAGCAAAGCACACTTTTTTTTTCTTTCTGCTCCTCTCAAAAATTTGATACAAGAACTAAAACTGTGGTATCCATGTCTCAGAAACATCTGTGTGAAACAGTGTGATTTTTTTCTAGCCGTGCAATAATCCCACTGACTATTTTTTCTCTACATTTGTAATTTATGCAACTCAGACTATGTCAAAATTAGATTACAGACAGGTGGTCAGAATTACATTTATCTTCTGAGGAGGTTTAAAGGGGAATCTCCTTTTCTGTAGAGATGAAACAACCGCATGCCTAATTATAATGTCCATGGCAAAGGGCAGGATGGTAGGCCCCCATATAGTTATTTTAAATATGTTGTTCCATTCAAATGGTACTCATGCAGTCCACCTGTACATGGTTGTATGGGACTCATATTATTAGTCTATATACAGCTGTATGGGACTCGTATAGTCAGCCTGTACACAGTTGTAAGAGATTCATATAGTCAGTCTGTACACAGCTGTATGTGATTTCTATAGTCAACCTGTACACAGTTGTATGGGACTCATACAGTCACCTGTATACAGCTGTACAGTACTTGTACACAGTTGTAAGAGAATCATATAGTCAGCCTGTACATAGTTGTATGGGACTTGTATAGTCAGCCTGCACACAGTTGTATGGGACTCGTATAGTCATCCTATATACAGCTGTATGGGACTCATATAGTCAGCCTGTATACAGCTGTATAGGACTCATTTAGTCAGCCTGCATACAGCTGTATGGGACTCATGTAATCAGTCTGTGAAAAGTTGTATGGGACTCATTTAGTCAGCCTGTACACAGTTATATGGAACTCATATAGTTAGCCTGTACACAGCTGTAAGTGATTCATGTAGTAAGCCTGTACACAGATGTGTGGGATTTATATAGTCAGCTTGTAAACAGTTGTTTAGGACTCAGATAGTCAGCCTGCAAATAGCTGTATGGGACTCATATAGTCAACATTTACATTATTGCATGGGAATTTTATAGTCAACTTGTATACACTGTATTGGACATATAGTCAGCCAGAACTTGGCTGTGTGGTATTCATATAGTCAGCCTGTAGACAGTTGTATGGGACTCATATAGACAGCCTTTACACAATTGTTTGGCATTCATATAATCAGCCTGTTAAACGGCTGTATGAGGCTCATATAGTCAGCCTGTACACTGTTGTATGGGACTCATACAGTCAGCCTGTACACAGTTGAATTGGACTCATATATTCAGCCTGTACATAGCTGTATTGGACTCATATAGTCGGCCTGTACACTGTTGTAAGGGACTCATATAGTCAGCTTGTAAACAGTTGTATGGGACTCATACAGTCAGCCTCTACATAGCTGTATGGGACTAATTTAGTCATTCTATACACAGTTGTATAGGACTCTTTTAGCCAGCCTGTACACTGCTGTATGGGACTCATATAGTCAGTCTGTACACAGTTGCAAGTCATATATTCAGTCTGTACACAGTTGTATGGAACTCATATAGTCAGCCTGTTCACAGCTGTTATGAGATTCATATCGTCAGCCTGTATCAGTTTAAACTATGCAACGTTTTTTTTCGACTTTGTGAATTCAACCCTTACCTCTTTTCTGATTTTTTCCTTCTTTTTGTTTGTCTGTTCTGTTCTTTTCCTCAATATTGTTTGTCTGTTCTGTTCTTTTCCTCCTTTTTGTCTGTTCTGTTCTTTTCATCTTTTTTGTTTGTCTGTTCTGTTCTTTTCCTCCTTTTTGTTTGTCTGTTCTGTTCTTTTCCTCTTTTTTGTTTGTCTATTCTGTTCTTTTCCTTGAACCTGACTGACTTCTATGAATCAGTCTCCAGAGCTGTGGACGAGGGTAAGGCAGTCCACACAACCTATCTGGACCTCGCCAAGGCCTTCAACACCATCCCCCACTCTGGAATCATAGATAAACTTACTAAGCTGGGTATAAATCCCTACGTCACTCGATGGGTTGCCAACTGGTTTACTGACATAACCCAGACTGTAAAAGTAGCCGACTCCAAATCCACCTCCAGACAAGTGATAAGTGGAGTACCTCAGGGTTCAGTCCTGGGACCACTCTTGTTTGGCATCTACTTCGCTGAAGTTCAGGCCAACACTAAGGGACTCTGGCTAACAAAGTTCGCAGATGACTGCAAACTGGGAGCCATTATTGAATCCCCAAATGATGTGGATATTCTACAAAAGGGCCTTACAAAAACAGATGCTTGGTGCCAGAGCCATGGGTTCAAGCATAATGCCAAGAAATGTATAGTTATCCCCTTTGGGAAAAAACATGTACCCATGAATTACCACATAGGTGGCAATGCACTAAACACTGAAAGTGTAATGAGAGACTTGGTGGACAGTGGTGTCACTTTCGATAACCACATCGCCACAACAGTCAGGAAATCCTTCTATGTGGCACACCTCATCACTAAGGGCTTTAAAATCCAGAAAAAAGGAGGTCATTGTCCCACTGTACTCATCCCTCATTAGACCCATTATAGAGTGCAATGCCCCATTTGGTATGTACCTCACAAGACATCTGCAACAGTTGAAAGGCCACAGAAATACCTCACTAAAAGAATCACAGGCTTAAAGCAGATGCCCTATACTGACCATCTAAAAAAACTCCAGCTATACTCTGTGGCATATCGTCTACTCAGAGGTGGTCTCTGCTTAACATACAAGGCCATGTCATACCCTGAGCTGTTGGGCATGCTGCAATTAAAGAAATCCCAATCCCTCAGAGCCACAGGCTCCAGGGATCTAAATCTTGTCATCACAATGAACAAAACATGCTGGAGGGTTAGGTTTCTGACCCAGAGACTTCCCATACTCTGGAATAGACTGCCCATACATGTCAAGCAGAGCGCCTCCTTGGCGCTCTTCAAAAGGAACCTTGACGATTGGATGGGAGATAGGAAATTCACCCCGGGATCATGTCAGTCGCCCTGCTAGACAGGGGTCCAGGGAAGTAAATATTGCGGGAAGAAATATCCAGGGAATTGTTATGGCTAAGTTTGTATAGGCCTTAGGGCCTAGTACCAACCTATGAACCTATGAAGACAATCATAAGGCCTTCTTCAAATATGTCCACAATCTCAGGGGAAGCACCCAGATCTGCACAGAACTGGTGGTCAAGGACACCACATACACAAACCCTGTAGATATAGCCAACCTGCTGGCAGACAGGTTCAGTGAAAACATCATCCCTCTGTCCCCCCCTTCAGTAAAACAGGACATCGCCAGTACCTGCCCCCTCAAATTATCTCTAGGGAGCAAGTCATCACTGCCCTCTCGAAGACAAAAAATACAACCTCCCTGGGACCAGATAAGAATCCAGGCTGCATCCTACATGAACTCAGGCAGGAACTTGCAGCACCATTAGGCACCCTGTTCAGCCAAAGCCTGAGTACCAGCTTCCTCCCTGCTAAGTGGAGGACAGCCACTGTCATCCCTTTGCACAAAGATGGAGCGTCCACCGGTCCAGGAAATTATATACCCATCAGTCTAACTAGCCTGATCTGCAAGGCCATGGAGCGGATTATCATGGACATCATTAACAGGGACGCTGGCAACCTCCAAACACTCGACCCCACACAATTTGGTTTCATCAAGGGGAGGTCATGCCTGTTAAATATGGTTGACTTCTTTGAGATAGTCACCAAGGCCATGGATGAGGGGAGGATGGTGCACACCGCCTATCTTGACCTGGCTAAAGCCTTTGATACTATTCCGCTCTGAGGTATAATAGATAAACTCTCTCAACTAGGCACCAATCCATATGTTACCAGAAGGGTAGCAAACTGCCTCACTGATAGAACCCACCTAGTCAGAATAGGGGAAGCCACCTCAAGCAGTAGACCCGTAATGATCGATGTACCACAGGGCCTCTGCTGTTTGGGATATACTTTTCTGAGGTGCACATGCAGCAGCTGGAGAGACCACAGAGGTTCCTTACCAGGAGATTCCAGGGCCTCAAACATCTACCCTGCACAGATAGGCTAAAGGCCCTGTCCCTCTACTCAGTCTCCTACAGACTCCTCAGAGGTGACCTCTGTCTGGCATACAAAGCAATTTCAGACCCCACTTTGATGGGACTGCTGCATATCTGAAAGTCAAGCTCCACTCGAGTAACCTGCAAGCATGACCTCAACCTGGTCTGTGACATCAATAGGACTTGTTGGTGGGACAGATTTGTGTCCCAGAGACTCCCCCTCTTGTGGAATAGACCCCCTCTCCATGTCAAGCAGAGTACCTCATTAACCCTTTTTAAATGCAACCTGGATAACTGGATGGAGAACATAAAATACACCCCTGGGTTTCCACCTGTGTCCCTGCTGGACAATGGCATGGGGTGCTGACTTGTTTGGAACATGGGCTAAATTCTTGGCTAGGCTTGTAAGTGCCTCAGGGCCAATTGCCTAGTAACTTCTTATGATGCTCTGATCCTATGATCCTGTACATAGCTGTATGGGACTCATACTGTCAGTCTGTATACAGCTGTACAGGACTTATATAGTCAGCCTGTACACAGTTGTACGAGACGCATATAGTCAGCCTGTACACAGTTGTATGGTACTCATGTAGTCAACCTGCATACAGCTGTGTGGGACTCATACAGTTAACCTGTACACAGTTGTATGGGACTCATACAGTCAGCTTGTACACAGCTATATGGTACTCAGTCAGCCTGTACACAGTTGTATGGTACTAATAAAATCAGCCTGTACACAGCTGTATTGCAGCAGTGACTGATTCATGCACCATTTTTTATTTAGTTGACTGCATTTTTTAAGTTTTTATTTGTCCTATTTTATTAAGCCAAGTAACTGAACTAATCCATCATGAACCATTTTCAGCCAGAACCTGTTTCATTAGGGCAAGCCAAGGGAAATACAGTGTGTATATAAATGGTTAAGAGTTAGCCGATTAGCTAATGTGTTTTGGGGATGTGGGAAGAAGCTAGACTATGCAGAGTAAATCCACGTAGACACTGGGAGAGCAAACAGAATTGACACAGACATTAATCAGAAGTCAGAACTCAACCCCAGACCAATTGTCAAGTAGTAACCTTAGCCCCTCAGCAACCATGCTGACCACTTCCCATGTATGGAACAATTGAGATATAATGCTCCATTTTCAGTGGTGATCTGAAAGAAAACAACTGGAACTTAAAAAAATAATATTACAAGAAAATATATATAACATCAGTAACTATTAATATCTGTGCAGTTGAGACAAAAAGACAAGCAAATACAAGTCTTATGTCAAGCAAACAAAGGTAACACAAGAAAAATGTGTAACGGGATACAGGATAGTGTTAATTGTTTTGAGGGTCTCTTAATTAAATAAAATCAAAAGCTGACTATACCTGGTTAGGCTTTAAAGAGAGAAAAGTACACCCTTTACTGATATTCAAATTTTGTAGGGCCCCTGCCAAGAACTATGCTGATGTGGTAATGTCACCAGCCTCAACATCATATCTGCAATCACTCTCCCAGTCATTCCTCTAAACTAATAATTTCATCCTTGCCTGTCCATCAACAGCTCTCTCTCTTAACATATCACCAATAATTTCCTATTTAATTTTTCCTACATGTATGTCTCCTTGCATCAGGTGGTTCTCACATTAGCAAATGTCTCTGCCAGACAGGAAACCCAGAGGCTGGTTTGTAGTTGCTGCATTGTTAAATGCTTCTATGCCACACTAAGGCAGTCATTTGAGCTGTAGTCTAATTATACCATTGCATTTCTCATCCATACCTGCTACTATGGCTACCTGAATAGTTCTATGGTCTGGGCAAAACATTTTCACACTTGTGCTGGTTACACACTTCATCCTCCAGTTCTGACTGACCAACATTCATGGAGATATGAATAGGCAAGTAAAGCATACATTTAACAAGCTGGTTATATTATGTATATTATAATATTATATTCCCCATGAAAATCAGTGAAGTAGACAGACTGTTCTGCAAATAGTAAATAGAAGAAGAAATGCGAGTTATACTGAATAAGTGCTCTTGTTTAAAATGCTAAAATGCATGAAATATTTAGATTTTCCAGTATGAAACATTCTAATCACAGAATCATAGAATATAGAAGGCAACTGGGCCCAGTGCCATTTATACCTTGCCAGTACCCACCCTTAGACCTTAGCTCTGTTTTCAGGGAGTGACAGGTCAGCCATACCTGAGGTGTACGTCAGCCATACCTGAGGTGTACTTGTGGAAACCCATCTAGTTGGGTATACATTTTTGAAGGAAAAAATATGTTACATAGCTTTATTTGGAGTGGAAATTTGTTCTAGAGAAGGGGTAGGTATTTTGTGATAAATCTGTCTCTCCACCATGTTTTGCTTATTTTCTGAAACAAGTATAGTTCCCTGGTTCAAATGTTAGTATGACTGTTTGATTTGCAGAGATATAAGAGGGTTAGGACTACTGGATCTCTAATTTCCTGAAAGGTCTGACAAAGATCACTCCACATGGAGTCTGTAAGGGACAATGCTTCCAGCCTCTCTGCTAGCGCTTGTCTTTTAAGCCTGCAATCTTTTTAATTAGGAATCTCTGAGGCCTCGTTAGTTACTTGATATGCCTATTAAGATACATGCCAAAAGGAGCATTGTACTCAACAATAGGTCTGATCAATAAAAAATACAGAGGGTAAACTCTTCACTGAATCTAGATGAAATATGTTTTGCAATCAGGTGCATCAGTAAAAAGATGTTTCCTAACCACTGTTGCAATGTGATGGTCAAAAGCAAGGGAACTATCTACCCATAAAATTATCTACCCATAAAATTATCTACCCATAAAATCATCTACCCATAAAATTATCTACCCATGCTCCAAGGTCTCTTACCATAGTTTCAGTCTGAAGTGGTGTGTTCATTATACTATAAGATGGATGAAGGGATATTGCACTTTTTGAAACTTAGTTTTCATCCATTTTTGAGTACCAGTTGTAAAACATGTGTGAGTTACAGACGGAGGTTATGGAGGGTTTGTCACAGGGGTACTTGAGGATGACACTAAATTTGTACTCATCCATAAATTTGGTTAGCCAGAAATTCCCATGTGTAATTTGGAGATCTGTGAAATATATGTTGAATAGTACAGATCCCAGCACAGATCCCTGAGGAATATCACAGATTATCTTATTTCCTGAGAAAGCATATGCCACCCTTACTACATGGGTTCTATCCCTCAACCAATTTGCTATCCACCTAACTTTGTATGGGTTAATTTGGGGCTTGTTTCATTTATTGATTATGTTAGCATGCTGTATGTTGTCAAAAGCCTTAGCCAGGTCAAAGTATGCTGTATGGATAGCATGCCCATTGTCCACAGTTTGAGTTACTCTCTCAAAGTTGATCAGATTCATTAGACAGGATCTACAGTAAAGTCTCACTTAACCCGCACCCGTGGAAATTGGTAGATGCCGGTTAAGTGTATGTTCCGGTTGCTAGAGATATGCTTTACGATTTTTGATTGGCTCATATTTAGACTCCTGTCACTGAGCAGTCACCTTGATGTGGTCTGGTCTGGTGCTTGATATGTTTCTTTTGTTTAGAGATCCATTAACTGGCACTCTGGAGTCAGCAAAGGCTTTAGCCACTATGGGGAAGCCCTAGAAAGAAAGGTGCAAGCCATCTCTTTCAAAGCAAGAGTGACCGCCTAGCATCTCCTCCCATACTGTCACTTGCTGGACCCTCCCTAGAATGACACCAATTATGCAGCCAGTTGTTGAAGCCAATCATCTTTTCTTTGTAATTTAGTATCATTCAAGGAAAAGGAAAAATTCCATTCAAAACCAAGGACTTACCAACATTTGTGGCATGCATGGAAAATTCTTTTGAATATGTTTTTGTACCCTTCCCAGCAAAATGAAAAAAAAAATCAGTGTTCCTGATTGTTTTGATGCTGGAGATTTATCTGCATAATTACATGTCATGTAATGACAGAATCAATTTAGTGTTCATACAATTAGAGGTGTGTTTAAATTTTAAAGTGATTAAAGTAATGCTACTTCTTAGGTTTCTTCATCCCATCAGAGTCATTGTTACCCATCTGACCTATGAGCTACACAAAATCTTTGATCATTCTTTTATTGTTTTCACAAATGTTTAACAAAAATATGACAATAAAATAACCTTCTGGGTTTGGGGGACCTACTTGAGCAGGGGTTCCTAGCAAACACTAGGTTTGTGGATGCTGTGAGAATTACAACATTTAAGCATTTAATAGGCAACCAGGCCAAAGTATATTTGCCTATCCATTTCTGGATGACCGTTGGAACTCTAATGAGTGTATACAGCAAATTGCCAATACACCGTTTCTTTTCCCACATGCACATAGGTTGCTTTGCTCATGTTTGTAATGAGAAAAAATTCAAGTTCTGGTGTCCATTAGGTGACAAACATTTGAAAAAAATATAGATACTATTTGAAGGGTCAGACTATTAGAATCACATACTAGTTTATTTAGGAAACAAGCATAGTGTTCCCTAGCAGGGTTTCCTGATAAAAAGCTGTCAGTATGGTAGTACATGTTAGTAACAAATGACAGCCTTGGTTAGAGGACTCAGATAAATACTTGAAAGTCACATAGCAAGGCAGGCAAACAATAAAAGGTACAAACTCTGAGCTTTAAATCTGATGTATTATAGGTATAAGCTTAGTAAATTGGTATGGTGTGCAAGTACCTCCCTCGCTGGATGTATAAGAAAATAACTTACTGGTATGCATCTTTTTGTATCCTATGTTAACCTCTTCTGAAAGTGTAATGCTATTCACTCACGGAACTGTTGTTAAGCACCTAGTTACTTTCATCAGGTTTTAAAGGGTAAAGCGAATATATACTCTCTGCCTGCCTCTACCTACTAGATAGAACCTGCCCCACCATCTGGATTTACGACTGTGATCTTCTCTGCCGAACCAGTTTTTATTTAAAGTATGTTCCAATTTTAAGCACTGAATAAATCACACTTTAAAAAATAGGCTGCCTCCACAAAACAAGACCCCCCTCTATAGTCACCCGTTTTAAAATTTTCTTGCTTACTTAACTCTGTAACAGTAATTATCTATCACTTCCCCAGCACTGAAACTTTACTTTGGTCTATTCTACTGATGTTCTTCGTGTTTCACTGTTGCAGTCATCACACTTGGGTTATCCTGCCAGGGGTAGCACTCAGTCGGCCCGAATACCAGAGGCTTAGTATTTCTGTGTCGGTTGCTGTCACTCCAGGACTCATGTCAGGTCATCAGTGGTATAAAATCAGGCAGCCGATGCCATTACATCAGTCTTTCTTGCCAAGGAGCCCAGAGTAGAAGCAGTTCACATGAGTGCCGGCCGGCCGCTACCTGAATTTTCATTTCCAAATTGAAGTTGAAGTCTTCTAAAGTTAAGTACCCTATTGGGGATCCGTTTTTCTTGCTCTAACCGATGTCAGAAAAAGTTAACAATTGTCTCTCCTGTGGAAAGCAAATACAACCGAGACTTTCATTTTTACTGCGTCACCTGTTTAGGCCCAGACCACGACGTCCCTCACTGTCGCGTTTGTGCTTTGTTCAATGCCAGAACTATATGTTGTTGGGCCCTTATTGTAGTTAAATATTTTCGCTCTCAGTCCTCATATTCCGATATGGCTTTGGTAAGCCATCCAACTACCAATCTTCCGAAAAAATGTAAGAATAAAGACAGAGACAGACCGCACAGGTCCAAAACTGCCAACGATGCTTCCGTTAAGCTAGTCATCAGTTCTCCGGTCCTCAGTGAGGTGCTTTCGCAGCCCCTGATGCCCACTTTTGTGGATTCGCGGGCCGCTACCGAGACCTGTTTGGAGTCCGGTATGCCACGAGACTCTTCTTCGACTAAGGATCCTGTGGCTAAGGATCCTGCGGATGTCTCTACCTTGGATGGATCTGGAGCCGCTGAGCAGGCACCGGCTTCTGAGGAAGTTCTTCGCACTACCAATAAACACAAACCAACGACTTCTTTTGTGTCTTCAGTTCTTTCTAAAACTACCAAGTTTCTAAGGCCCAGGGTACAAACTATGCCCAAAAAAAATGACGACTCAAGCTCAGGCACCTGCTTCCATGCCTCAATCTCAAATGCTTAAAATGGTGGAAGACCTTATTATGCTTATTAGGGGAAGCCAGGCTACCCCTTCCAAAAGAAAAAGAAACTTGTCCCCAGTAGTTTTATCTGAACAAGAGTCCGATGACTCTGAGGTTTCTGAATATGAAGACATGCAACCCCTTTCTGCTTATGAGGATTCTGATACAGAGGAATCCATTCCTTCTGCCTCTCCTCCAGAGGATTTTTCATTTGGTGAAACCCTACATACTTTAAGGGAGCATTTCCAATGGGAATGTCAGGACTATCCTCAGTCAAAAAAGAGACTCAGGGAATTCTTAGATTTACCACAGCACAGACCTTTAGCTATTCCTCCTGTCCTGGAAGTTGTGGATGTTGTTTTTATGGAATCCAGTTTGACTCCTGACACCATTCCTCCTCTTCCCAGGAAACCTGACAGGTACTAAGAGTCCCTGACTCTCACATATTCCTTTTCAAAAATCCTACTGCTGACCCAGAGGTCATCTCCCAAGGACCTAAAGGAATTAAAGCAACCTCAGCTAAGAATCCCACCCCCTCAGACAGGGATTCCCAAGCTTTAGACAGATGGGGTAAAAAAAGTATACACCTCTGCAACTCTTGCTATTAGAGCACTAAATTGTCAGTTCCACATGCTGAAATATCAGCAGCATACCATGGAACTCCTCAAACAAAAAATATCTTCCTTTTCTGCCTGTGCAGAAAATAAAGAATTACAAGAGCTTATGCATTCTGCAAGCAAAGTTACTAAGCACACCTTCCAATGTGGCTTTGATACCCTAGAAGCATCTTGCAGGGCAGCAGTCACAGGTTCTGTCCTTAGAAGGCATGCTTGGCTTAAGGAACAGACCTAGCCAGACCATGTCAAATCAAAATTATTGGACGCACAATTGAACAAAGACAATTTGTTTGGCACCAAGGCAGAAGAGTTCTTAAAAAAGATGGAAGAAAAAGCTAAATCTATGCAGACAGTTAAAGACTTTTTACAGGTCCAGCCTCCGAGGTTCAGTAGGCATTGCCCCTCCAAGCACTGGTCCTTTCCGGCCCCTCCAGACCAGCTCAGCCAAGACTCAGGGGAAGCAGACCCCCCCCAGACAGCAGTCCCAGGGAATGCAGAGATCTAAGCAATGGAGTTCCTCCTCTTCAAAAACAGGGAGTTCTAAGCCACCCCCTTATGGTAAGAACTCACAATGACTTTACACCTCCACCCCTTACCTCTGCCCACCTGCTTGTGTCCCTAGGAGGAAAACTCTCCTTCTATGCAAACAATTGGGCCTCTATTATCAACGACCGATGGGTCCTCAACATAGTGTCCCAGGGATGCAAATTTTATTTCCACACTCTGCCAACCCCAAAAGGGTTCCCAGATCTTCCTCCAAACCAGTGGGCAGAGGCCAAAATGCAAGTCCATTCCCTGCTCTCCATGAGGGCAATACAACATGTTCCTGCAGACCAGATAGGACAAGGTTTCTATTCCAGACTCTTCCTGGTACCCAGATAAGAGGGCACCTGGTGCCCAATCCTCGATCTACCTAAACACCTTTCTGGTGATACCAAAATTCAAAATGCTCACCCTCCAGCAGCTTCTTCCTATGCTTTTCAAGGATGCTTGGTTAGCCACCCTAGACCAAAAAGAGGCCTACCTACACATCCCAATCAGGGGATCTTGCAGGAAATATCTACGGTTTAAGGGCAGGATCTATGCACTTTCAGTTCTCTGTGCTTCCCTTTGGCTTATCCACTGCTCCCAGAGTTTTCACAAAATGCCTGGCTCCGGTCATTGCTTTTTGCAGACAAAGAAATATTCAAATTTATCCCTACTTAGACGATTGACTGATTCAGGCAGAAAGTCAGGAAAAGCTGTTACAGCACCTGACCTTTTTAAGGGACCTACTGACCTCCCTGGGGTATACTATCAAAGAAAAGAAATCAAAACTAGTGCCCACACAAAAAATTGTATTCCTGGGAGCAAGCCTGGACACAGCATCCCAGATGGCATTCCTTACTCCAGAAAAACAAGCCTACCTGACAGGCTACTTCTCTCAACTAGCCACCAGAACCCAGTTATCCACAAGGAAAATCCTGCAAGCTCAAGGGTTCGTGACCTCCTGCATTCTACTCATTCCATATGCCAGACTGCATATGAAGAAACTACAATGGTACCTAAAAAGCCTTTGGTGTCAACACTCTCAAGACCTGGAAACTATCATACCTATAATACCCTGTCTAAGGAAAGATTTTCCTTGGTGGGCAGCAGCATGCAATCACAACAAGGGACTTCCCTTCTCACAACCCAATGCCGCCCAGACCCTCACCACAGATGCGCACCTGGACGGCAGGTGCATTCAGGGACATTGGAGCCCAAATCAAATACATCTGCACATCAACCAAAAAGAGATGCTAGCTGTTCAGCATGCCCTGGCAGCTTTTAAACCACTACTCTCCACAGGGCCTCTAGTGATCAAAACAGATGACACCACAGTGATATGGTACATCAACAAGCAGGGTGGGACTCACTCTTATCCTCTCTGCGGGCTTGCCATGACCCTTTGGCACACGGCCTCAGCCATGCAATATACCTGCTAGCACAATTCCTGACAGGCTGCCTAAACTCTCTGGCAGATAACTTAAGCAGACACCTGCTAGACCCACATGAGTGGCAGCTAGACCACAGAACCTTCAACCTTGTAACCCAGAAATGGGGCACCCCGAAGGTGGACCACTTTTCCTCCCACTCCAATCATCAGCTTAGCAAATTCTGCACCAGGAAACCTCACAGTAAGGCCTGGAAAGTAGATGCTCTATCCTTCCAATGGGTAAACCTCTCAGTCTATACATTTCCCCCTCTACCATTCATTTCAAGAGTACTGCTCAAAATAAGGGAGGAAAAACCAAGGCCAATCCTGATTGCCCCAGACTGGCCATGCCAGCACTGGTACCCACTGCTGCGCAGCCTGTCACCCCTGCCACCATGGCACCTACCTCAGATCCCAACACTCCTGAACCAGAAGAATAGAGAATTCATGCATCCACAATTGCAGACCCTGAACCTGGCAGCCTGGCTTATTCCCTGACCTCTCCTCCAGCTGCCAGCCTAAGCAAACAAGTCTTGGATGTTATATGTGAGGACAGACACCCAGCACTAGAAAATCCTATGCTGACAAGTGGAAAAGGTTTTGCACCTGGATCCAGGCTAAGGGTGCTGAAACAGCAGAGCCCTCCCTAGCTGTTATCCTGGATTACCTAGCAGACCTACTACACAGGGGTCTATCCTTCTCTTATAGGTTCATAGGTTCATAGGTTGGTACTAGGCTATCAGCCCTAGGGCCTATACAAGCCTAGCCATAACAATTCCCTGGCTATTTCTTCCCACACTATTTACTTCCCTGGACCCCTGTCTTCTATTAAAATTCATCCCTCTGCCATCCCTGCTCATTACAGCACAGTACCACCTCTCTTCTCACACCCTCTCATCAAACAGTAACAACTTAAGGCCACCTAGAAGAGCTCCTATCCCAGCGTGGGACCTTAACTTTGTGTTGGAAAAGCTCACCCTACCCCCCCCCCTTTGAACCTGCAAATTCAGCAAAGTTAAAATTCCTCTCTTGGAAAACAGCCTTGCTTCTGGCCATCACTTCAGCTAGAAGAGTTTCAGAGCGACAAGCACTCATGGCTGTAGAGCCCTTCATCATTTTCCATGCTGACAGGGTCTCCCTCAGGACTAATCTATTCTTCATGTCTAAAGTGGTGTCCAGTGTGGCTGTCAGCCAATCCATTCAATTGCCCACCATTTTCTCTAACCCACAAGTCAAAGGGGGAAGGATTCTGCACTGTCTAGATGTGCACAGACAGCTCAGATTCTATCTGAATATGACTAAATCTTTTAGAAAAACTGACCAATTGCTAGTCAGCTTTGCAGCAGGGGCAGAGGGCAAGGCCATATCCAAACAAAAAAATCTCCAAATGGATAGCACACTGCATCCACTTCTGCTACAAACAGCATGGGAAACCGCCTCCAAAGGGGGTCAGGATGCATTCCACCAGGGCAACGTCCACCCCTGCAGCTTTTCTCAGAGGAGCCACCAGGGGCTGCAACATGGACTTAACCTTCATCAAGCATTACCACCTGCCTGTCTTCTCCAAATCCAGGAGAGGCTTTGCCACCACAGTCTTGCAGGGCATTCTAGCCAGCCCCCAGTCCTCCTGACTGCCTCCACCCTTTTCTTCAGCTTTAGGAATCAACCCAAGTGTGATGACTGCAACAATGAAACACGAAGAACATAGTACAGTTGTGTACATTTACCATAAATGTAGATGCTCAAGTGAATTCACTGTTGCAGTCCTGGTTTCCCACCCTCCATCCACCTTATCTCTCTCTCTCTCTCTCTCTCCCCCTCTCTTTCCCCCTCTCTTCCTCTCTCCTTAGAGGGAATTTTTGGTATTTACTTTCTACTGGTGGTGTTCTTCCACCATAACCTAGCTCCCTATTTGGGGGCTCCCGACAGTTGGGGAAAGAAAAAATGATGTAATGGCATTGGCTGCCTGATTTTATACCACTGATGACCTGACATTAGTCCTGGAGCAACAGCAACCAATGCAGAAATACTAAGCCTCTGGTATTCGGGCCGACTGAGGACTACCCCTGGCAGGATAACCCAAGTGTGATGACTGCAACAGTGAATATACTTGAACATCTACATTTATGGTAAGTGTACACAACTGTACTTTTTCTATGTAACTGCCTTGCAGTATCCACCTAACTGTGGTTCCCTGATAATACCTCTCTGCAGCTTCTCAGCCCTCCCTGCCCACACCTCCCCTCTCTCCTCGACTTGCTCCACTTACCTGTAATTTCACTCTGCTGTGCTTCTTACTTGTGCTTCCTGTCTTAGTGATTGTTTTTATAGGAGACTGCCATTTCTGCTACACTTCTGGATCACCCATCACTCACCTCACATCCTAGCCTTTTCTGAAACCTGGTTAAAACCGCATATCTCTAACTCTGAAATATTACCTCCCCATTATAATATTTACTGCCAAGTTAGAACTACTAAAAAAGGTGGGGGTGTTGCTATCCTGTACTCAAAACACCTTAACCTATCCCCCCTGCCCATATCTCAGCCCAACTTTCAACCTGCAGAACTACTTTTGCTAAACTGTCACCTCAACCCCCAAACGAAATTTGCCATTGCATCTATCTATATCCCACCAAGGAATAACATTTCTATCCTCGAATCTATCCTAGCCTGGATCTCTGAGAATACCCTCTATGAGACCTTACTACTAGGTGACATTAATATTGATTGGCAAAAATTATCCCCTACCTCCCCCTCCCTACATATCAACCTCCATGTTTTCCATCAACTTATCACAACACCAACCATTCCACCTTAGACTGGATTCTTACCTCTGACCCCACCCTGTATTATAACCCCAGTACCCTACCTGATTCCCTAAGTGACTACCTCCTTACTCAAGTCCAGCGATACTCCCTTTAAATCCCTAAATCCCACCATTACATAAAATGTTGCAACCTTTCTTCCTTTAACTCTGAAACTTTTAACAACCAACTCACTTCCATTAACAGGGACTGCCTGAAGTACAGATGCCGTTCTACATTTTAATCGTACATTTCTGAATATTCTCGAATCTTTAGCTCCCTGAAGAAAAGTGAGAATCAAAGCAAATTACTCACCTTGGCTCACCAAAGATACCCTCTCTCAAATGAAAGAAAGGGGCAAGTGGTGGCAACAATGGCTAAAAACGAAATCTGCAGCAGTCTTACAAAAATACAAAGAACTACATAATCTATCAAAAAAAACAAATCAACAAAGACAAGAAAAAATACTTCTATAATCCGCAGTTCTCCCAAAAGTCTAATCCTAAAAAATGCTGGCATACCATCAATAAAGTTTTGTATCCTGGTGAACCCACCACCTCCAACCCCTACCCAAATAATTCTCCCCTAGAAACTGCCACCTTGCTTAATACCCACTTCATCGAATCAATTCAAAAACGTACCCAACTCTCCCAAACCCACAACTTCTCACACACCATGCACAATGCAGGTAACACCTATGCTTTCTCTCTTAACCTTGTCTCCACAGCTTACATCAGGTCTCTTCTACTAAAATTGAAACCTTGCCCTCCATCTAATGATAACCTCCCCCCTATCTTTCTTAAACTTGCAGCTCATTCTATAGCCTATCCTGTCTCTATCCTAATAAACTGATCTACCCAAGAATCCAATGTCCCAGACATCTGGAAATTTTCTACATCATTCCACTACACAAAGGAGGTAACTCCACTGATCTATCCAACTATAGACCCATTGCCATCCTATCGGCACTATCCAAAATCCTGGAAAAATGCATTCATAACCAACTTCAAAACTACCTAATCAATGAAAATCTTCTAACCACCACTCAACATGGCTTTTAGGCCATATCATAGCACATCCAGAGCCCTCATATCCTTCACTCACACTGTTGCTGAAGCTAGGGACAAAAAATCTCCTGATATCTTGCCTTCTCCTCGACCTCTCTAAAGCTTTCGATACAGTCTCCCATTCCAAACTACTCACCAGACTTACTAATCTCAACCTCTCCCCCTACACTATTCTCTGGTTCTCAAGCTACCTCTCAAACGGGTTCCAGTCTGTCAGATGGCAGTCTACCTGCTCCCCTTTCCTACCTACCCAAACTGGCATTACTCAAGCCTCGGTCCTTGGCCCCCTCCTTTTCAGTATATTCACCCATTATCCCTCCACCTCATGTACTTCCTCCTCCCTTATACAATACGCCAATGACTCTAGTCTCATCTCTTGTGCCAACAACATATCCAAACCTCTTTTCATCACCTAAAACTCTTTCTCATCTGTGGAAAAATGCTCACAGAACACCAACTCATACTTAACCCCAAAATGACTAAGCTCCTACTATTTCTTTCCAAATTTCTCTCCCACCTTAAATCCTCTTTTACCATTTATTCTGTAGATAACACCCTCATCAGAGCAGAACCACACACCAAATTGGTTGGTACTATAATTGATGACCAGCTAAAATTCGACATCCATATTCAACACTGTATCAAAAAACTAATCAGAAACTTGGTCTTCTCTAGAGAAATAAAAAATTCCTCACTCCTAACTCCAGGCCCTCCCTAGCCCAAGCGTTCCTCCTTCCATGTCTCCTCTATGCCTCCCCTATCTTTACCCATCTCTAGTCAACACTTCTCTCCAAACTTGAGCAAACCTACAATAGCATAGCCAGATTCGCTTGTAACCTTCCTTACAAATTGCATCATTGCCTTGCCCTGAAACAGCTTCAGTGGCTGGAATTCCCTCAGCTCTTACTACTTTCCCAGTTGAAGCTCACACACTCCTTACTTAACAATCCTCAAGCCTGCCCATCTCTCTCAACCATAGTATCCCCTTATATCCCTACCTGTACACTTCGTAACTAAGACCAGCACCTTCCGGACATCTATAAACCAAACAAAACTATAGGTAAACTCCTCTACAAGCACTCAGTGCCCCTTGTCTGGACTAGGCTCCCACCTAGCCTTCGCAGTATGACTAGTGTCCGTTGCTTCAAAACTGAAGTCAAGCTTCATTTTCTCAAATCAAGATCCTGCCCCTGCCACAACCCTCCTTAAACTTCTATGTCCACTCCTTATTTTTCACATCTCTTCAATTCCATGAATATAATACCAAGGGAAAGATGGATCTATATTGTTACTACTATCATTTATTATTTATTACTATGTAGCCGTTTTAATGTCAAATACTTGCCCTCTTAATTTCTGTATTTTTGCCTAGATTGTAACTTTTTTGGTAATGCTGGAGCTTTTCTCCACTTTATTTTTGTACTTGCTCTCTTAGTTTGTGTATTTTTGCCTAGATTGTAACTTTTTGTTTTGTAATGTGAAGTTTTTCTCCATTTTTTGTATACTGTCTGATCACGTTATCTTTGTGTTCTTTATTGTAATGCTGAATCTTTTCTCCTTGGGTCTCCACTGAAAACAGGTCATTGGCTCAGATGGACTAACCCGGTTAACAAATATCAAATAAAATAAATAAAATAAGAATTATTTTTTCTTTTAAGTTAGGGGTTAACTGAACATTTCTGATGTGAGATGTAAAATGCCATCAAGGTTGTTGCCCAAGTATTTGCAGATATTAATTGCCTTTACTATGGTATTACAACAACAGGTTAAAATCATCCTCCATGAAAGACTGGAGTCACAGGTAAGGACAATTGTACAGCCCACATTAAAAAGAGACATTAGGTCATCATGCAGTCAGTGTGTGTATTCCACATCATTTGCACACACAGAGAACAGTGTCCTTGATATGAAGTGTATTTGATGATCTTGTGCATTATAGCTGAAAGAGATAATATGGAAAAGACTCTAGTACGGATCCTCGAAGTCCAATAGAGATTCAACAATGCTAACAGAAGGTTCTTGAACATTTACCTTTCTGAGATATGTGGGAAAGATAAGTATAGAACCAGATTACGATGTGGAGGTCAACAGCAAGTTTACGTGTCATTATGTAATGTTGTCTAAGTAAAATAATTTTTAGTAGTTACCTGACAAGTCATAAAATTACAAGAAAAGATAAAAAGTAAAAACAAACAAGCATATAAACTTAAAATTACTGCCATTATGAGATCACCCAGAGTATGAAATGTTACACGTTAATGAAGCTAACCCACCTAATCTGGATAATTCAGAATGCCTCAGACAATAAATACAAATGCCAGTGCACTTACAAAAGAACAATAATGTATGTAGCATGTCGAAATGATGATGATCAAATTGTTACATTGGAAGCAGACTAAACCAGACTGTGTGAAGCCTAATATTACCACTTAAGCTTATTTTGGATTGAGTTGGAGTTCAGACGAATGTTTAACAAATTAACATGGCCCTTAAGTGCAGAATAACTTCAGAATTTACTGACATACTTGTATCCTGTCCCTTCTGATTGTAATACATTACATTTATGGAAATTAAATCTTGTGCTTAGACCTACAGACTTCCAACTCCTTTACTGTGGGACCTCTGTATTCCTTACCCAAAGTCTGTAAGTATATTTTCTATCACTAAATACCAGGTGTAAAATGCCAGACTACTTCTTTGTCCTGAACTGATTATTTCAGTATTAGGTTCATAGGTTCATAGGTAGGTTCTAGGCTATTGGCCCTAGGGCCTATATAAGCCTAGCCAAAAATGTACACTGGCTTTCGCCACCCAAGAAAATTATTTTCCTGTGCCCCTGTCGAGCAGAGCCACAGACGTGATCCCTGGGGTGAATTTCCTATCTCCCATCCAATCATCAAGATTCGATATTTATTCACAAACACCAACAACAAACTGTAAAATCCACAATAAAAAGCGTCAGGACCCAGAAACTGCAACTAGTCCAACTTTATTCACTAAAACAACACAGGCAAAAGTGCTAATCATGGTTGTTTTAGTGAATAAAGTTGGACTAGTTGCCGTTTCTGGGTCCTGCCACTTTTTATTGTGGATTTCAGTATTTATAACTCACTGTGTCTGCATTCAGTCTTTCATGCCATTTGTGAGCCTTCAGATGTGTTATTGATCCCAGCCACTTTTACCATTTATGAAAATATTGCACAGTACCCAAGCACTGGGCCATGTAATCTTCTCTGCCTACCTGCCTAGCTTTTAAGAATTCCCTGTCACTATCAATGATCTTTTTGCCTTGTTCTTTTAATTTGGTTATGACCTCTTTAACAGTCTGACTGGCCACACCTGGCATCAGAGATATAGACTAAAAATCTTGTTAATTCTCAAATAGAAGGCACTAAATGCAAGACTCCTGAACTTTGTCACAGTCATTTAGCCATCTGCTCACTTTCTGATAACCCATTTTATCCCATAGAAGTTCACACTGACACCAGAGTTTATCCAAACAGCCAGTGAGCACAAGGCATTTAAATCCATTTAAAGCAGGGTGCCAGACTGTCACAGAATGCACCTTCTCACTCACACACGTCTATAGGCAATTAAGAAAATGTTAGTTCACCTACTGCATGTCTTTGGGAGGTGGGAGGAAAGCAGAGCATCTGGGGAAAACTCACGCAGACACAGTGAGGATTTAGAGACTGTATATAAAATGCTCCTAAGCTGAGAATTGAACTGGGGAAGCTTTTGCAATGAAGCTGCAACACTGCTCACTTTTCCACTGTGCCACCCCATCTTGGTCATGTTTATTATTTTTTCCAGATGGTTAATCTATTAGTTTACACAGGTTTCCATGGCACAGACTGACGCTTTTCTTGCGGCTTGTTTTTATTTGCAGAGTCCATTAGCCTGTTACATAGGAAAGTCTCTATACATTTTCTCCTGGTATGTTTAGATTAGAGTATTTTCCTGGAAGAGTACCTTTGTGATCAATTTGTGCTTCCAAGTTAAGGCACACTTCAGAAGGTTCTCTACAACTACTGTGCTTTGAAAAACTGTGCCTTGTGTCATATGGTCTAGGAAATCTGATCATGTGACTATATTCTCTGTTTGATAATGATGTGATACCGCCATTCCTTTTCTCAGCCTCACACTTTTCCCCAGTGATAATTCCTCATTCTTAACCTAGTAAGATGTGAGAATAGATATGATAATCACCTCACTAACATTTTGTCTAAAATATCATAGTAATAAATGTGCAAGGTATTTCTGTGTAGAACATGACTGCTAACCAAGACCTGTGGAAACAGTTCTGTGGGATTTAAATCAACCAAGGACCTTAAGGAGACTGGGACATTTTCAAATAATGTCCAGTCTTCTTTCAGGTCAGGAGAAACTGACTTCAGGAAATACTGAATCCTTATATTTTCAAACAGGCAAAAGAAGAATACAAGTTTGGCAGTGAAATAGTCCAGAGGGACAAGAGATGACTAAAAATGTTATTGTTACAAATTTAATTTAGCTGTTTATCATTTCCCTGTTCTATAAGATACATTTTTCACATTTGTTAATGTTGTTAATAGCTGTATTGATGCTATTATTTAGAATAAAACATTGAATAATGCTGTTTACCATAAAATAATTTTGAATTTCAATCTTTCAGTGGTGCAGCGGTAGCATTGCCACCTCACAGCAAGAGGTTCTCATGGGTTCATACTAAGCTAACTGCCCTTGTGAGCCATTTTAAGCCTAGCCAATTATCCCTTGTGAGACTCAAACCCTGCACCTTGTGTTTGTAAGGCAAACACCTTAACCATTAGGCCACCCTCCCAACTCCTCTCATGTTTGATTCTCGGCTGGAGCACCTTCTGTGTGGAGTCTGCATGTCCTCCCTGCAGTCAAGTGGCGTTCGAAAGACATGTGTGAATGGGTGTGCCTTAGTTGAAGGTTGGGTGTCGAGCTGGCACTGTACAAATCTACTGCTAATTATTAGCGGACCGGAGTTCCGCTGTGGCGACCCCTAACTGGAAAAAGCCGAAAGAAAAATAATCTTAGCATGTCCAGTCTGGTCAGATGGTCTTCTAGTCATAGATATGAAAAGCTGATTACTATTTGCCTGTTTGAACTTTGCTTAAATGCAGGAAGATTATTTGTTTTAACTAATGCCTCATAATTCTTTGTTCACCAGTTTGGTTTCTTCTTAGAGTCCACACAGCCTCCTAGTGTCCACATGGTTTCTTTCTTTATTCAAGTCAAATGTGTTTACATTAATTAGTAGGTCTCTACATTGCCCATAGATGTGTCCATGTCTGTGTATCTTTTTGCATGAGTACATATGCGGATGTGTACATTTACAAAAACTGTATGTAAATGCACAAACAGGTATTCCTTCTTCTGAATAATTAGCCATTTTGAAATTTTACAGAATTTCTCTCAAATGTCTGAGTTTTTGTACACATATGATGGTTCAAATTGTGAGTAAATATTGACATATTTTATGGTCTTTAAAATGTCTGTTTACAGCTAACCATAGATTTGCATATAGGAGAGAGAGTAGTGAAGTACATGATACTGGTAATGTTGAGTGTGGTAAATGGAAGCAATTGTATTATAAATTACTTATTTAATATATCACAATTTTTATCATGTTTCAATAGGAGTTATTTATTTTATTTTCATTCATGCCCCAAATATTATATAGGGGAAACTAACAGGAGTATTAAAAAACAATTTTGAGCATCTGGGAGATATTATGCATCAGCAGATAACAAGAACTGCTGCAAAACGTTTCAACAATGTCCACATAGGTTGGATATGTTTAAATTTGCAATTTTGTTGTAGCACCCTCTGGATTTAAAAGTAGACATAAAGCAATACTTAAGATATAAGAAGAGTTATTTTATTTTAAAATATAAAACATACAAGCTGATAGGCTTGAACACTGAAATTGTTGAGTGCTTTTTTATAATGTGCCTTATTTAAGAAATTGCTACTTGATGGACTAAGTATTTAAACTGTATGTGTGACTGATTCTGTTTGTCTCTTTGAAGGCTAGAAATCCAAGGAGCCAGAGACTTTTAAAGAATTTTAGATTAAGGTAAGTTTTAATTGGGCAGCTTACTATAGCAATAACCCACAAAGCCTCAGAAACATTTTTATATTTTATTTTTGTTTTATTTTTTCATTTGTTAAAAGAGGAGTGGACTGGTCCCACATGTCCTTTTCAGCCACAAAACTGGACCAATAAGCAATTACAACATATTTGAATGTCTCTGTCTCTGTTTTTCTCTCACTCTCTGTCTCTCTCACATACATACACACACACACACACACACACACACACACACACACACACACACACACACACACACACACACACACGTACGTGTGCACGTACATGCACACGCACACAGTACAATAACTGCAAATGCATAATAAACAGACCAATAACTGACAGTATGAAATATTTTACCTAAGACAAACCCAAGTACAAAAGCATGAACTTAATCGTTATGTCACTTCATTATAACATTGCACAGATTATAAGGTAGTGCTGTTAGAAATTATGTAGTTTGCTTTGTCATCAGTTTTACATATTAATGTCTTTCAATTATTGTTGTGCAAATTTAATGACAGAAATTCCACTGCTTACGTAGCATCTCTGGAAAAAATGTTTCCTTTATGAGAATAAACGGTTGTTATACTATTGATTTTGCAAGTATATGTCTGCTGCTTTGTGTTTTTCCATCACATCATTGTATGTGCATTTGTATTCTTCAGTAAAATGCTGTACTACTTTACTAGAGAGGTTTGTTAATTGGTTAATATTCCTGATATTCTACAGCACGGAGTCCCATATTCCTCGGACTATTTTGTAAAATGTATTCGCTCCTAATACCTTCACAAATGATGGCCTCATTAAAGTAATTGGGTTATCCGCATTTGATCAAAGGATGTAGACAGTTTTTATTTGCTTAAATTCAGAAGTCACTGGGGGCAATAGAGACAGTTTAAATGTTTGAAATGTAATGGAATAGAAGTCAGGCTATTAGTTTTTGTAATGAGGTATGGTGCTCTTTGGGGGAAGACATGGAAATATACTGGCAAATTCTATTTATTTTTACATCTAGAGCTTGGGTGTTCTGAATTCAGGGCAAATTTAAGTAAACTAAACACTGATAGCAAACATAATCTGTTTCCAAAAAGCTAGTCATTTGACATTATGGCCATTTCACTGGTTAGTACAATCTGCATAAAGATCTTGGTTCAACTGTTGCAGAAGTCAGCATTCTTTGAAATCTGTGAAGCAATACATTGCATCAGCAATTTCACTTTGAAGTTCATATTATGTGTTCAAAATACTGGTCTCCATCTGGACATATTCTGGGATTTAATGAGGGGGCTTTTTACCATATTTGAAATACAGCAGGCAAACAATTTCATTTTCTGTAATACAATCATTAATGTTTTTAGATGAATTATTTGGTGGCATAGAGTATTATCATTTTAAATTGCCATCAGTAACTACAACAGTCACGTACAATGAAATCGTGATTTAGAAAAAAAAGCTCTGGATTTTGTTAGGTTTCTTACTGTTACATTTTCCTTTGCAGGTCATTGCAGCCTTACAAGATGGAAATTATCTCCAACTAGGTTAATCACATGAAGGATAAGTCAAGAGCCTACACATTGTGCTAAGTTCCACAAAAAGTGTGACTTAATATTTGTTAGCAATATTGTTAAAACACTTTACACATTTAATGCCATAAAAATAGTTGGCTTGATGGGGTTTCCCTTGAAATTGTGAGGAGTAAAATTGTAACTTTCAAATACTGGATTTGTACTCTGTAGTTTTGCTTTTACCCTAAGGTGCAGTGACCCTAGACCTAGTAGATACAGATAGGGGGATGTGGGAACACAGAAGTACACATTAAAAATCCTAGGTTTTGATCTAGCAGGGACTCACATTTTTCGTCCTCGAGATTGATGAATAGTGCAGGTAGCTGGAATGTTTCTAATAGTGAAAGGAATTCCTGCAGAAAGTCAGACTGATGGTATACAGTGGCTATAAAAAGTGTACATATCCCTGTTAAAATGCCAGGTTTTTGTGATATAAACAATGAGACCATGATAAATCATTTCAAAACATTTCCCACCTTTAATATGACCTATAACCTGTGCAATTCAATTGAAAAACAAACAAATCTGTTAGGGGAAAAAATATAAAAAATAAAAAATGTACAATAAGCTGGTTGCATAAGTGGGTACACCCTTAAACTAATACTTTGATGAACCACTTTTCACTTAATTACAGCATTCAGTCTTCTTGGGTACACACCTGCCATCAATTAAAGAGACTCTGACTAACCCCAATTAAAGTTCAGCTGTCCTAGTAGGATTTTCCTGACATTTACTCAGTTGCCTGCTACAGTAAAAGCCATGTTTCGCAGACAGCTTACAAAGCATCAAAGGGATCTCATTGTTGAAAGGTATCAGTCAGGAGAAGGGTACAAAAAATTTCCACAGCATTGGATATATCATGAAACACAGTGAAGACAGTCATCAAAAAGTACAGAAAATATGGGACAACAATGACGTTGCAAAGAACTGGATGTCCCCTCCAAAACTGATGAAAAGACAAGATGAAAACTGGTCAGGGAGGATGCCAAGAGACCTACAGCAACACAGAAGTAGCTGCAGGAATTTCTGGCAAGTACTGGTTATGTACTACATGTCCAATAAATACAGCTCCAGACAAACGCCAGATACTTTAATAAAACAACAAAGCTTTTGGATTACATATCCTTCTTCAGTGTTAGAATGGCTACAGTTTCAGCTTTATCACTGTCCTGGCCTTATTGTCTATGTACTACATGTGACAACAATCTCCGATATTCTCCATATGTCTGGACTATGGGGTAGGGTTGCAATATGGAAGCCTTTTCTTAAACAGAAAAACATCCAGGCCCAGCTAAAATTTGCAAAACAAGACATCAAGACTCCCAAAAGCATGTGGGAAAATGTGTTATGGTCTGATGAGACCAAGGTTGAACTTTTTGCCCACAATTCCAAAAGGAATGTTTGGCGCAAAAAACAACACTTCGCATCACCAAAAGAACACCATTCCCATGGTGAAGCATGGTGGTGGCAGTATCATGCTTTGGGGTTGCTTTTTTTTTCAACTGGAACTGCGGCTTTACTCAAGGTGGAGGGAATTATGAACAGTTCCAAATACCAGTCACTTTTTGTCCAAAACCTTCAGGCGTCTGCTTGAAAAGCTGAAGATGAAAGAGGAATTTCACCTTTCAATATGAAAATGACCCCAAGCATACAGCCAAATCAACAAAAGAATGGCTTCACCAGAAGAAAATTAAAGTATTAGAATTGCCCAGCCAGAGTCCAGACCCATCCAATAGAAAATCTGTCGGGTGACCTGAAGAGAGCTGTGCACAAGAGATGCCCAAGCAATCTGAAAGATTTGGAGTGCTTTTGCAAGGAAGAGTGGGCAAATATTGCCAAGTCAAGATGTGCCATGCTGATAGAATCCTACCCAAGAAGACTGAATCCTGTAGTTAAATCAAAAGGTGCTTCAACAAAGTATTAGTTTAAGGGTGTGCACACTTATGCAACCAGCTTATTGTATGTTTTTTATTTTTTATATTTTTCCCCTAACAGATTTGTTTGTTTTTCAATTGAATTGTACAGGTTATAGGTCACATTAAAGGTGGGAAAAGTTTTGAAATGATTTATTGTGGTCTCATTTTTTTATATCACAAAAAGCTGGCATTTTAATAGGGGTGTGTACACTTTTTATATCCACTGCATGTACCAAGGTTTTGCTTCATCAGAACATGTTGTCAGCATTCATTGTCTATAATACAACAATCCTGTTTCCTCAGCTACATATTTAGTTCCATGTAGATGCATTCTGATGGTAGTATTTTGTAGTTTACTGTGAAAGAGACAGCATCACTGTTATGGTGTGGGTAACCCTCTACTGTCTGAAAATCAGTTTGTCAAGGCTGGTTTATTAAAATGTCATTGCCTCGTTATAAACATCATAGCTATTTGGAAAAGTAAGAGGTGGGAGGTGGTGTGTACAAATCTTTATCATGAAATGATACTGTGGAATTTGCAGATGGTTCACTCTACAAAAAGATACTAGATTTTGTGCACTGTTAATATGAACTGTTACTATTCAGTGCTTTTATTTGGAAATATTGATTGTATATATTTGTGTATGTGATTCAGAAAGGATATGAGAAGGTGGTCTTATGTGCTTCATGGTCATATGTTTACATACTTTGTAATGTGGTTTTGACTCTTTAGAAGCATCTTGCAGGGCTGCTGTCACTGGGTCTTTACTTAGAAGGCAAGCTTGGCTTAAGGAGCAAAACTTGCCAGATCATGTTAAAGCTAAATTACTGGATGCTCCCTTAAACCAAGACCGCCTGTTTGGCAACAAAGCAGAAGAAGTCCTCAAAAAGATGGAGGAAAAAGCTAAATCTATGCAAACTGTTAAAGATTTCCTGCAAGCACAGCCTCCCAGATTTAGTCGGCATTGGCCTTCAAAGAAATGGTCGTCTCCAGTCTCTTCCAGACCTTCTCAGTCCAAACCCAGGAACAGCAGACCACCTAGGTTACAGTCTCAGGCTACGCACAGGCCTAAGCAGTGGGGGGCTCCCACTTTCAAAGCAGGGAGTAGTAAGGCACCCCTCTACGGAAAAATGGTGCAATGACTTAACCTTAACCCTTCCAAGCCCTGCTCAACTGCCTGCTCCCTTAGGAGGAAAGCTCGCCCTGCATGCAAAAAACTGGGAACTCATTACCCAGGACAAATGGTTTTGAATATAGTTTCCCAAGGATACAGATTCCACTTCCACACCCTACCAACCCCAAGCGGTTGGCCAGACCTACCCCCAAATCAGTGGGCAGAGGCCCAACAGAAGGTTCTCTCTCTTCTAAGTATCAACCTGTCCCAGCAGAAGAAAGGGGACAAGGTTTTTATTCAAGAATGTTTCTGGTACCAGAAAAGACAGCTCCTGGCGTCCTATTCTGGACCTCTCTATTCTAAACACCATTTTGGTAATCCCAAAATTCAAAATGCTAACACTTCAACAGCTGCTTCCTATGTTAGGCAAAGATGCCTGGTTGGCAACCTTAGACTTAAAGGAAAATTACCTGCACATTCCAATAAGGGAATCTTGCAGGAAATACCTACACTTCAGGCACTATCAGTTCTCTGCACTTCCCTTTGGCTTATCTACTATGCCCAAGGTATTCACAAAGTGATAAACTCCAGCCATTGCATTTTGCAGGCAGAGAAAAATTCAAATATATCCATACTTGGACGATTGTCTGATTCAGGCAGAAAGCCAGGACTTGCTATTAAATCATCTGGCATTTGTAAAGAAACTTCTAACCTCTCTGGGGTACACCATAAATGAAAAGAAATTTCACCTAGTATCCTGCCAACAGATTGTATTCCTTGGAACAAGCTTAAACACAACTTCCCAAATGGCCTTCCTCACTCCAGAGAAACAAGTTTATTTGACAACCTATTTCAAACTATTGGCCACAAAGACCCAGCTATCTGCAAGGAAACGTCTGCAAGCCCTGGAGTTCATGGCCTCTTGCATTCTACTAATTCTATATGCAAGACTGCATATGAGGAAACTACATTGGTATCTAAAAAGCCTATGGTGTCAACATTCTTAGGACCTGGAATCAATGATTCCTATCATTCCTTGTATAAAGACAGAGTTCCTTTGGTGGGCAGAAGCCTGCCAACACAACAAGGGACTGCCATTCACTCTACCCCCTGCTGCCCAAACCCTAACAACAGACACATCAGACTATGCATGGGGGGCTCACTTGGCAGGGCAGTGCATTCAGGGCAAGTGGAACCCGAGACAGATGCACCTGCATATCAACCAAAAAGAAATGTTAGCTGTACAGAATTCCCTGACAGCCTTCAAAGACCACATTATTCCAGGACAATTATTGGTAAAGATTAACAACACCACAGTTATGTGGTACATAAACAAGCAGGGGGGAACCCACTCATACCCTCTCTGCAGACTAGCCATGGCTCTGTGGAACACAGCCTTGAGCTACCAAGTGCACCTGCAAGCTCAATTCCTGCCAGGCAAGCTAAATTCACTGGCAGATGACCTAAGCAGAAATCTCATGGACCCACACGAATGGAAACTGGAACCAAAAATATTCAACCTCTTGAGGAACAAATGGGGGCTCCAGAGGTAGACCTGTTTGCCTCCCCTCAGAACTACCCATTGGACAAATTCTGCACAAGGACTTCCCACAGTCAAGCCTGGAAAGTGGATGCCCTGTCCTTTACCTGGGAAAGCCTCTTAGTTTATACCTTTCCCCCTCTGCCTTTCCTCTCGAAGGTTCTGCTAAACATCAAACAGGACAAGCCAAGGACAATATTGATTGCACCTGACTGTCCACGCCAGCACTGGTACCCCCTCTTGTGCAGTATGACACTACTGCAGCCATGGCACCTGCCTCAGACCCCTTCCCTGCTGTCCCAGCAGGTGGGCCAGATTCTGTACCCTCAGCTTCAAACCCTGAACCTTGCAGCCTGGCTAATTCCTTGAGCTCTCCAATAGCATCCCTCAGTAAGCAGGTACTAGATGTCATTCTGGAGGCAAGAAGGCCTAGTACCAGAAAATCCTGTGCTGAAAAGTGGAAAAGATACTGTTCCTGGAGCCACACTCAGGGGATGGACACAACAGTGTCCAGCTTACTTCATATTCTTCAGTACTTAACAGAAATGCTCCACAAGGGCCTATCCTTCTCGTCAATTAAAATTCATGCCTGTGCCATTTCAGCACATTATAATACTGAGCCACCCCTCTTTTCTCACCCCCTGCTAAAGCAATTCCTTAGAGGGGCCAAAAACCTAAGACCCCCCCAGGATAGCCCCTACTCCAGCCTGGGACCTTAACTTTGTATTGGAAAAGCTCACTCTCCCTCCCTTTGAGCCAGCTGCAACTGCAGAGTTGAAATTCCTTTCTTGGAAAACAGCCTTCCTTTTAGCCATCACTTCAGCTAGAAGAGTGTCTGAATTACAGGCCCTTATGGCGATGGAACACTTCATTATCTTCCATGCAGACAGGGTTTCTCTCAGGACCAACCCTTCCCTTATGCCCAAGGTGGTGTCTAGTGTGGCCCTAAATCAGTCCATTCATTTGCCTACCTTTTTCCCTAATCCACAAAACAAAGGAGAACGAATACTGCACTCTCTGGACAACTTAGATTTTATTTGGACAGGACTAAGCCTCTCAGAAAATCTGAACAGCTGCTAGTTGGCTTTGCTGCAGGGGTAGAGGGGAAGGCCATTTCAAAGCAAACCATTTCTAAATGGATAGCACATCACATTCATTTCTGCTATAAGCACCATGGAAAACCTACCCCACAGGGGATAAGATCACATTCTACCAGGGCTGCATCTACCTCTACAGCTTTTCTCAGAGGAGTCCCTACCAGGGACATCCTAGAAGCTGCTACCTGGAGCTCTGCACATACCTTCACCAAGCATTACCACATGCCTATTTTTTCTAAATTCAGAGCTGGTTTTGCCACTGCAGTCTTGCAGGGCTTATTAACTGGTCCTAATGCTCTCTAACTTCCTCCTTCCTTCCTTAGCTTTGGGAATCAACCCAAATGTGATGACTGCAACAGTGAAACACAAAGAACATAGTACAGTTGTGTACACTTACCATAAATGTAGATGTTCGAGTGTATTCACTGTTGCAGTCCTGGTTACCCTCCCTCCAGCCCCCTGACTTCTCTTGGCTCTACCTTTCCTTCTTGATTGGTGTATTTAAGCTTTCTGGTGTATTTGTTTTTTGATGGAGGTGTACCATAACATACAATTGCTTCCCACTGTGGGGACACCTGACATTTGGGGCAAGAAAAACTGATGTAATGACGTCGGCTGCATGTCTTATACCCCTGACAACCTGACGTCATGGAAGAAGAGACAGCATCTGACGCAGGAATCCAAGACTCTGGTATTCAAGCCGGCTGAGGGCTACCTGCAGGCAGACAACCCAAATGTGAAGACTGCAACAGTGAATACACTTGAACATCTACATTTATGGTAAGTGTACACAACTGTACTTTGCCTGACCGCCTGATCCAAGGGGGTTTAATATTCAAAGAAAACCTTACCTACTCCAACATCTTAGGATCTAAAGAATTTGGATACAAGATGTTAATAGGTCATTGCAGAATGGACTGAAATCTGTAGCATCATAAGCTTAGGATCCCATGAATAAGAAGGACAAAAAGCAGCAGTGAAACCATTCGAATTCAATCTGCCTAGATCCCTATGCATCATGTCCATCTGCCAAGTAAAATCTCAGTCCATCAGATCCACAGGTGCAGGATCCGATGAATTAACCACAGAACTATGGAGGAGTACCAAAGGGAGCAAGCCTGTTGGATTAAAGGAGGATGCTTCTGGAGCTTCAGATCAGTTAGTTGGATCCAAGAACATTTGTTTTGTAGCTCTGTATTCTTAGCTGAGTGTGTGTGTGTGTGTGTGGGGGGGGTGAGCCTCAAAGAAAACTAGCAACCAGCCGTTCTACTCTCCATGGGCTGGAGTGTCTTAGTGTCATCTGAAAAACAAGGATGCCCAAGAACAGAAGGTGTATCACACTGGCAACACATACAGAGGGATGTCCCGGATCTGAGGGAAGCCCAATGTTAGCTGATGTCTCCAGATCCAAAGCAAATGGATCCCACAAAAAGCCCGTTTTTTCTAGTTGACCTGCTGCCATATAATCCTAGAAACACTGATCTGAGGAGAGATTATCAGCTAAATGCTTCGGATCCAAAGGCTCTGGATCCAAAAAAGAAGAACAGCTCAGCTGCCTCTGGGAGACTTGCCATACATTGGATCTGAGATCCTCAGATCCAAAAGAGGCAAACGTTAGCTCCAAAGCTCCAGATCCGTACCCTCCAGATCAAAGAACAGCCCAATGACATCTGACATAAACCATCATTTCCAGTGATTTGCCAGTGATTTGATTGCAAGCCACTATTTTATATTTAGTGTCTGATGTCTAGCATCTCACAGCAAAAAACTCAGCTATACGGATTCAAAGTCTTGGGATCTGTAGCAGTCAGCAGATAAGTGGCAAAAGACATCATGGGGCAGAATCTTTCAGATCCAAAGCTTTAGGATTTGAAGGAGGCCCTAGGAAGTTCGGATCTGAGACCATGGATCTCAGTTCCTCTTTGTGTAGGTCCATTTCTATATGATGGGGGGGGGGGGGGGTTGAGCCCTGATAGAAACCAGTAAGAACCTTAGCTGAAGAGTTGGCTCCACCTTCTCTCTCTTTCTTTTTTTTCCTTTTTAGAGAAACCAGAAAGGAGGACAGAATAGCACACAAGACAGCAGCAGTTTGAGGCTAGAAACCCCTGAAAAACAAGGAGACCCAATCAAGTAAGAAGGAGGATACAAACCCCAGGACCCTACAAAGAAACTATATACATCAGCAACATAGTACTCCTAGGTGGCACCGAGTGCTTTACAGAGGGAAAACAGGAAGAAAATGATATAACTAAATTCTTATGTTGCAAACTGTTTCTGTGTATTTTTTTGCACACAGCGACTGCATATTATGTGATTGAAGTCTAAAAGTCAACTATAATGATTTTTTAACTTCTCCCTTTAACGGACCAAGAAAAGTCTGTACTGTTGAGAGAAGCACTGAAATAACAACCAGATCCTGTACAGAAACCACTACCTCAACTGCCCTGCATGAGCTCTCTGAGGCATGACAAGACACAGAGACAAAACCTGAAACTAACAGAACAGATCAACAATGGGGGCCAAGGAAACACAGAACTTAGTACTGTAAAAATAAAAACAATGTATCTAGCCATGTGAAGTCAGCTGAATCAGATGAAATAAATAGATTAAATTCTGTCACATGCAAGTAAGACCTATAATCACCTAGCCAGGAAAGATGATCCGGGTTAAGCAACAACCAGACAGGAGACAGAAAATAAAAATTCCAGCCACAAATGGTCAGTGAGGGAGGAAAGAAGCCTGAAAATTAAGAGAGCAATGAACCTATAAGAATAGTAGATCATTTTGGAAAAATAAGAACTTCATACATTCTAAGACACTGAATCCTCCATCTGACCACAATGGTGGCAAACAAGATCTGAGGAAGTAGGGACAGTGTGGTGCAATTTGGGAAGAGGGAGGAGCTCGAGACCTGGTTCCAAAGTCTGGAAAATGTGACCGAGCCAGATCTGAGGATCATCAATAAGTAAGAATGAGAAGGACAACATCAGATATAGATATTTTACCATCCACCTCCTAGGATTACTAATCCAGGCAGTGCTAAATTCCTGTGTACTATTTACCAAAAAAAAAAAAAAAAAAATACAATGGCACTAGGTCTTGGTCGTTTCAAATATATTGATGCAACCTGAACGGGCCATCTATTGTGCATGGGTAACTAACATGTAATATTGTGCATTATTCATGCTCAAAGTGAGTCCAGTCGTTTTACTGTTTACCCAAGTAAAGAGCTCAAAGGCTGGAGCACTGCTGCATTCTCTTGCCTTTCTGTTGCTGTGTAAGAGGCAGATGAGCAGATGTGCGTGTCAGATAAACATGCAGCCTGTTGACATGATCACCTGCATTATTTCTGTGTATATTTAAGGATGCTGTCTAGAAATCAATATGTGCCATCCTCCAGTTCTATTACTGTTTACAACTGTTCAGTGTGCCAGGATGTGGCCCGCACTGGTTCCTGATGCCTCCTTTGTACTGTCATTGTCAAGTTTGTGAATATTTATCTCAAGTGCCAAAGAAATTCTCCTTCAGAGACATGTCTAGGTTATTTCAGGGATGTATGATGATCTTTTTCCATCCCTTTCTCTCTTTAAGCAAAATCTTAAGAAATATCTTAAAATCTTAAAAATCACTGGCTAGGCCCTTGCTATTTCCCAGACTGAATCTCTAGATATCTCTTGTCATTTCTTGCCATTCTACTCTTCTCTTCTCTTTCCTGTCTATCCCTCTACTTTAGAGGCAACTCAAATAATCTCTACTACTTGACAACAATTATTATCCTTTCTACTTAGCTAAGAATGTACCCTGTTGGTAGTATTTCCTGTCTTTTGCTTTATACCTCCTCCTTTTCTTCCCTAACTATTTTTCTGATAATATGTTTAGTAAATTAATCATAGGAAAGTTATTGTCTGTGTAACTATTTTTACCTAGGGTTTAAAGATACCTCTAATAATGTCTATGGACTGCCCTAGACTTACATGCTGTAAAATGAGCTGTTGATGTATGTTGTATCTATTAGACTAATGTGTATTCAATTTTAAACCTTTTTTGCTGTGCTGGTGATTGTTGAAATTGGAGCTTTTCTCCCCGTGCCTCCACTGAAAATGGAAATATATCCAGCTGGACCAGCCCGGTTAACAAATGTTAAATAAATAAATAAAATAAATAAATGTAGTGGCTCATTGTGTACCTTTATTTTTTGGGGGAGGGGTTGTTGGATTTTCTTTATGCCTTTTTCTAGTTTTGAAATGTGATGTACTGTTTTTATTTTAGTATGTCAGCAACTGTAAGACATCCACAGCTGAAATAAAAACACATTTGCCTTGCTTACCATGAAAATTTATATCTACAATAAATTCCATTGAAATTATTGTCAAGACTAATAGCTGTTTATAAAAAAAAATGAAAGTTAAGCCCTTCTGTTTTGCTAGGTATTAACCATGTGGCATACTGAAAACCATTTATAATAAATCTCCCACATTTTCAGTGCAGTACCACCTGAACATATTGCATGTAAAATTAAAGCAAAAAATTAATGTATGATGGCAAAATCGAGTACATTTACTGTATAAAATTAAGTTCTAGTCTGATGCACAAGTAACTTAGCTACAGATCGGCATTCTCAGCTGCAAGATGAGAGGTCCAAATATCATCACACGTATATTATCAAAGAACTAGCAGAGACCATTGACAATAATGCTGACTCTTGTCATCTTGTATGAATGCACAGGAATGTTCCCAGGGACTCTGGGTAAGGAACACTCATTTCAATTGTTCAACATGTACCCTAGGGCCCTTGCAGAAATTTACTGTTCCGTATGTTTGGCTGCAGCAGTTTCAAAACCTGGATCTGACAGTTATATGCAGAGGACTGACTGTGTGCTATTAATAAGCATCCTTGGTTTGATTCCTTCAGTATCCATTTGTCATTATATGATAACAATCTCAGTACCTCAACTGGTAACACATCTGCATTTGTTGGAGGAGGTTGTGGGTTCTCTTCCTACACCAGGTCTTTAGATTATTTTTCCTGTGTTGACACTGCAGTGCAGTATAAGAGGGAGGGTGGTGCTGCACTCATGACTGTGCCTTCCTTTGCATGAGACATTACACACAGACATCTTCACTCATCAAAAAGAGTAGGGGGTACTTTATTTATTTATATTTTTCATTATTTACACTTCTTTACATTATTTACACATTAACGTTCATAACATATCACATTTCTTTCCATTTTTAATCCTTAACATACAATACACACAGAAAAAAAATATTTACATTTTATTTCAAGACAAAATCGCAAAAAATAGATTTTTCTAAGCCGTCAACAACTTTTTTAAAATTCATTATTAATCTCCATCCTTTCTTTCATAACCATCTTGTGATTTTAATATTTCAAAATTTCTGCAAACAGTATTCTGTTGCATTTTCTAATTTTCCATTTTTTTCTTTCTCCCATTTTCCATATAATATTATAGCCATTGTTATATTTTAAATACTTCTCATTTATATTCCTAATTTAATTATTCAAAGCTGTTCATTTTTTACATTCTAAAACATTGTTTTGCTATTTCTTTCTAATTGCACTCATCACATTTTCTTTCTTCCAATGCCTAATATTTCACATTATTTTTGCTTCTAAATTACCCAATTAACTGCTCCACAGGAAATCCTCCGTTTCGTAAACTTTCTCAGACTTTTTCCTTCTGTTCTTTATACAATTTCTTATACCTTATTTTTATTCCTTCCAAGGATAAACCATATAATATTTTTCTAAAATATTGGTATACCATGATTTTCTGTTTTCATCAATCTCATTAATTTTATATTGTTATCATATTTTTTCCTTCTATCTTTTCTTGTTTGCCACTTTTTTTTCCTCCTTCACATTTCCATGTCTTCATGCGTTACATATAATAGTTCCTCATTATCTGTAACTCTCTCTCTCTTTCACCTTCTGTATTACTCAGAGAAAAAAGGCATAGATCCTAAGTACACTGCAGCATTTTTTAGATTCAAGCCTCCTTTTTCTTTGTTTTTTCTTTTTTTTTTCAGTTGTAGATCACCCCTCTTTTCACTGGATTCTGTCTTGTTCCCCAACTAAAATACAAAAAAAAAAAAAAAATCTAACATTTATTTGTTCATTGCAGATGGAAACCTGTAACTCTACCAAATATTAGTTTTCTAATATGAGTATATTCAACATATAAACCTTTTGTTAAATGATAGATTAAAATTTCTCAATATAACATTTTTATTTCTTCCATCATTTTCCCTTTGTTCTATTACATTTCCATACTCTCCAGATTTCACTCCTAATATACTTATTTACTCCCTAGTATATTATATTCCACTTATTTTCTTACTTTCATCAAACCATTTTCTTTTTTCTTTATTCAACTATAACACAACTTTCTTTAATAATCCCTCTACTCATACCATTACTTCACTCCAAAAATCACTAAATAATCTGCATATGACAGACAAATTAGTATTATATCTCCTTTCCCATATTCCATTTTGCTTCTTTCATTTCACACATACATTTGAATCACCACATTCATTACAAATACAGACAGACACATATTCAACTCCTCTCTTAATTTTTATCTTTTCTCCCATTCATCTGTTTACCATAACTTTCAAACATGACATTCATAACACTTTTTTATAACATTGATTTTTTTCTCCTATCTCATATGTCATTAATGAATCTTCTGTTTACTTTATGACTAACCTTGTCATATCCCTTGGGTGCATCTAGTGTCACTAGTCTTACTTTCTTATTTTCTTTCAAAATCATATCTGTTACTTCTTTAACTATTAATATTTCCTTTGCCCCCCCCCCCCTCCTTGATTCAAAAAAAAAAATCTCCTGTAACTTAATCTAAAACCTCATGCATCCTTTATATATTACTTTCATCAGGATTTTATAATCTGTATTTCACTGTCCAATCCATCACTATCCAATTTTTATATCTTTTCTTTCACCTTTTTTTCATATAAACGTAACTACTTCACCATAGATTCCTTCTTCTGTTATTTCTGTTTCTGTCCATTCATTTAATATATTAGAAAATATTAATTTCTCATTTTCATTCATGTCTTTATAACATTCATAACCTAATCCATCTAGTCCTGATGCTGATCCTTCACTTCATTTTTTATCATTTCTTCTGTTTCTCTCATTGTAATCTCACTTTGTAGGGAATCCTTAACATTTTTAGATTTTTGTTACAATCAAAACTTCTTCTTGTACCATTTCCTTTTAACACATTGTACCTATAAACTTTTCCATAATTACAATTATTTCCCTCTTCCTACATCCAACATTTCCTTCATTAAACATTGCATCCATTTTCTTCTCTTATTTTTACTTTTCCCTAAAATGGTGAAACCTTCATTATTTTTTCTTTTAAAAAATCTTTATATAAGCAAAGCATTTTAACTTATTTTTTCATACAGCTGTCTTTCTATTTCTCTTATTTAGTCATGATATTGTTCTGTTTATATTTCATGACTTTTTATAATATCATTGTACAATATCCTGTTCCTGTGCTTCACTCTTTTTATCTAAAATCAAAAATATGTTCTGCTTCTAAGCACCCCACAACGCTGTCCAATTCTTATAATGTACACTCATTGTCACACGATATTCCCATAAAACCCTATATTCCCCTTTAATCTCTGCGGTTTTGGTAACCTCTCATGTCATTCTTTTTATGCCTTTCCCTTCTTTTATTAACTCTCTGTCATCTCCTATTGTAGCCCATACTGCACTGTGATCTCAAAACACATCCATTTTTATCCCAGCTGTTATTTCTTTCATATCTGCTTAGCCTGGTGCTATTGTTCTATGAGAGAAATAGACACTTAAATTATCTATGCAGCACATTTCACATTTTTTTACCATTGGTTTAATTGTTTTTTGAGTGACACTTAAATACACAGTGAATTTCTGAGTCTTTGTCTTTTTCTGAAAAGATGTCAAGCCTGCATAAACTAATGCACTGCTGGTGATTCCTTGATGGGTGAAGAAAGTAAACTTATATTTTTTCTGTGTGAGTGATGGGATTGTTTTCTGTTTTACCTGTTCCATTTTGTTTTCTGTTTTAAGAAATCTGCTTGGCCTGGTGTTTTTGTTCTTTGTGAGAGATAGACACTTAAATTATCTAGGCTGCACATCTCACATGCTTTTTTGGTTAAATTGTTTGAGTGATACCTAAATACATAGTGAATTTCTGGGCTTTGTCTGAATAAACTAAAGCACTGCTGGTGATTCCCTGTTAGTTTTGCCAACCTGCCATCCCCTTTGTTAATGTGCTTTTTAAACATGATGATTTTAAGCTACCCACCCCTACTGTAAATTGAGTTAATAAGCTCATCTGTTTCTACACTGCTGTTGATATCTTGAATTATTTATTTGCCTTTCCTTATACCTATATTGAAAAATGCATGTTGCCACTCATTGTCTGTTTTACCGATTCACTTGCTCTGAATTCATTATCCAGCTAGCTGTTGGATAAAGTAGTGCATTTTTACACTTGTTTATACATCAAGAGGTCAGTAGATTTTCCATCTAGTGCACTAGGAGGTAGCCTGGTTTGTATAGATTGGGGAAACACTTGAGATTTCTCTGTGTAGTTGTCTTGGCTGGAATGCTTATAAATCAGCTTATCTTGTTTTTAGTGCATTTATAAATTCTATATAATTGAGTGGCTCTTCATTCATTTATACAAAGCAATGTACTTTTATCAAATAATCACATGTTTAAAAGCTGTTTATAGCACACTGCTGTATCCATATATTTAAGTTTGTTTGTGGTAGCATTTCATATCTTTTAAATTTGGTTGTGGTTGCATTTCACTCTGGATACCCCTTTACTGTGCTGATATATATTAGGAAGACTGGGATTATTCATGTAGTGGCAGTAGGTGTTTACCTGGTCTATCTGAGCTGGAAAGTGCACAAAAGGGTTCTAAGTAGTTTTTGCACTTCTCCTATATACTGTGACTGTACTTCAGCAATTTAACAAAAAGCTGTACTGTCTGCTGCTGTTTTTAGTAGTTAATTGCACTGTATTACATTGTTTCTGATAGTTGTAGGGCTGTTGTAGGTAGTCTGTGTGGTCTTGTTACACTTGGGCTTCAAATCAGCTATTATACATTAAGAAGATGTTTTTGCACCCTTGTGGCAGAGGTGTAGAGATCTAACCTGAGTTGGGAGTTGCTGATGGAAGGCTTATTGTATGCTTTCCGGATTGGTAGTTAGCTTAAAGCTTGTTTCTCTTTGCTCGTATTTAAGGCTTGCATTTGCAAGGTTAATAGTGCCCTGTATAGATACAAAAGCCTAGAAGCTCAGTTTTTCCCTAAACTGCTGTCAGTGGAACCCTTCCAAACATTTCTGCTGCTCTAGGAGTAACTAAGTTGCACACTAAACAGTGTTGTCTTATTGATCAACCTTATACACAAAGTATAGGTTCTTCTTGTAGTCTTGGTGGTACCAGTACAGTCCTGTCAAATTAACCCATTCCCTTCCTTAATAAAACATACAGTAAGAGCCTGCTATCACGGTTGAGCAGTTTCCCATCATTTTACTCACCTGCCTGATAGACATGGGCATCCTGAGGCAATGTACTGTAGCAACTGTCTCGTGTATACTGACAACCACTTACTCCTGACACAAGCAAATACTTTATGTGAGAGATGAAGTTACACTATGAAACTGGAGGCAAGACTCTCACATAAGGACAAATCAAATGCCAAACAGGTTGTCAGCACACACACACCTCTCACTCTAAATAAGGACATGATACATAAACCCACATGTGCAGAGGTACTCACTAGTAACTTATCAAAAGATCAGAGGCCTCCCAAATGGAAACCACTTACATACAAAACAATGCAAAAACCTACCACAACACATAACAACACACGCATCAGTATCTCAACAAATATGCCCATAAGGTGTAACACCACAAAACATAATGTATTGATTGTAGGTGACTCTATTGTAAGACACATGGATATTCCCTTCACCTGGCTGGATAAGGAATGGCTTACAATTAGCTGCCTGTCAGGTGCCAGGATCCTTCCAGTCACATAAGCTCTCAAGTCACTCAACCACAAGTACCGGAATGACTCCATCATAGTTCATGTAGGGGGTGTGAATGACTTGAGACATACCTCACTGGACTATATGAAGAGAGGCATGACTTAGCTCTCAAATTTTGTGTTACAGGCAAGTATAAGCCTAACCTTGAGCAGCATTCTACTTTCTCCAAGGATGATGCAACAATACAAACAAAAAATTATTGACTTTAACAACTGGCTTAACTTCCGGTGTTAGTCCAAGGAGATCCATTATCTGTCAGCCTGGGAAGACATAGTTGACAGGTCACACTGCTTTTGCCAGAGATGGTCTGCACCAGTCTTCTCTAGGCTTTCGGATACTGGCAAAGGCACTAGCCAACCTTGTTGTGCCTTTTTGTCAAAATAACCAACCTTCTAACATAACAAAATCCTCCCTAGATAAACTCAAGGTACTGCTGCTTAATGCTAGAAGTTGAAACAAGAAACTGCACTCCCTGGAAGCACTCCTCACTTTGGAAGGTGCTGATGTCTGTGCAGTCACCAAGACATGGTTCAAAGGTGCGGAAAGCACCCCAGCCATGCAGAGCTACAATGCCTTCCATATGGTCAGACCACAAACTGAGCATGAAAGAACCAGAGGAGGAGGTGTATCTACCTTCATTAAGGATAAGTACACCTCAAGACTGGTCAAACAGTATGACTGTCTTGAGCTACTCCATATCCAATTAACTATAGGCAAAGCCCCCCTAACACATCATAGCTAGCTATAGATCTCCCACCATTAAACAGGAAAATCATACCACATACCTGGACTTACTGGAGTCACTTGCCATACAGCCCAAAACCTTACTCATGGTTGATTTTAATTATCCAACCATTGACTGGGAAACATACATGACCACAAACATGGTGGCTCAGAGGTACTTGGACTTTGTCAATGCAAATGCTATGGAACAGCTAGACAGCACACCCACAAGAGCCTCAGATGTCTTGGACATAGTACTCACTAATACATGAGAGCATTGCACCCCCCCCCCACGTAAATGTACTGCCTGCTAAGACTGGAATGTAAGGCAGTCTAATTCAATGTAATTATAAGACTGGATACTCCATCAAACTCAAAAGAGCTTAAGAATTTTACAAAGACAAATTACCTCCTACTAAGTAATGGTATAAGAAGTTTCAAAGCCCCCTTCAGCACAGATAACATGGACTTCTATGCAGAGGTGTACACCAATGCCCTGTATAACCACTTAAGCAGTTGAATAGAATTGGCTGTATCTAACCAGATTAAAACCAGATCTTGCTGAAAAAATAAGCCACTCTGATGGATCCCTAGTATAAATAGGCTATACAACAAGAGAATGAAACTAATGTCTGAAAACAAGAGGGAACTGTCACAGGAGGGGAAGAAATACCTCAAGCTTAAACAAACAAGTTAGAGATCTTGTCAAGTCCTCCAAATCTAATTATGAAGCAAAAATAGCTTCCCTAGCTAAGGATAATGACAAGGCATTCTTTAACTACATCTGAAATCTAAATGGCAATAGCCAGCTATGCAGTGAACTGGTTGTAGATGGCACCACCCATACTCAACTGGAGGTAATAGCCAACCTGCTAGCTGACAGATTTGGAGCAAACGTCATCCCTTTGCCCCCACCAGTCATCCCCCAAAGTGTACCTACCACCATTCCTCAGCCTATTATCTCAAGAGAGCAGGTAACCTCAGTACTCTCCAAGGCCAAAAACACGACATTAGTGGGTCCAGACAACATCCCAGGTTGCCTTTTAAACAACTTAAAACATGACTTAGCAGTCCCACTTGGATCACTGTTTAACCACAGCCTGCGAACTGGCTATGCTCTGACAGAATAGAGGAGAGCAACACTAATCCCTCAGCCCAAAAGGGAACCATCAATTGTCCCTGAGAATTATAGCCCCATAAGCCTGACTAGCCTCATCTGGAAGGCCATGGAAAGAATCATTATGGACCTTATTAACAAGGATAAGGTGCTCTCCAAACTCTGGACCCAACCCAGTTCTGATTCGTTAAACGTAGCTTATGCCTGTTAAAAATGGGTGACTTCTCCAAGAATGTCACCAAGGCCCTGGGTGAGGGAAAGACAGTGCATACTGCCTATCTTGACCTAGCCAAGGCATATGACACAATCCCCCACTCAGGTATTATAGAGAAGCTCTCCCATTTGGGATTTAACCCCTACATTACCAGATGGGTAGCCGACGGGACAAATACTGTGAAAGTGGGTGATTTCACCTCTAGCAAAAGACCAATCATGAATGACGTACCACAGGGTTCTATGACAGACCCCTTACTGTCCAGAATTTATTTTGCAGAAGTTCAGGGAAACTTGGACAGCATGTGGCTGACCAAGTTTGCTGACAATTGCAAATTGGGAGCAATCATTCAGTCCCCCAGTGATGTTAATATACTGCATACAGGGTTTATGCAGATAAATGATTAGTGCCAAAGCCACAGATTAAAATGCCTTATTACTCCCTTTTGGAAAGCTGACATCCCTGCTAATTACATTATAGACAGCACCCCCCTAAGTGTAGACCCAATGGTATGTGATTTGGGTACTCAGGTTGATAGCAATCTGAACTTTGACTACAATGTATCCACACTAGTAATGGAACATTTCTATGTGGCACATCTTCTAAGTAAAGGCATCACATTTAGATCTAAGTATGTTATAACTCCAGTATACTCAGTTCTCATCAGACCAGTAATTGAGTAAAGTGCTCCTTTTTGAATTTACCTCACCAGACACCTGAAACAATTGAAGAGACCACAGAGGTTTCTTACCAAGAAATTACAGGGTACACAAAATAAGTCTTATGCAGCAAGACTGAAAGTCCTGTCAGTGTATTCTGTCTCCTACTGTCTCCTACAGGTTGCTAAGGGGTGACCTGTATCTGGCTTACAGGGCAGTTTCTGACCCAGCCTTGATGGAAATGCTACACATTTGTAAAAAAAATTGCATAAGGGTCACTAGCTCCAGGGATCTTAACCTAGCCTCTGAAATGAACAGCTCATGTTGGAGAGATAGATGCATCTCCCAGAGACTGCCACTTCTCTGGAAGAAGCTTCCTATTCATGTGAAACAGAGCCCCTCCCTGACCCTCTTCATATGCACCCTAGATCAATAGATGGGTGACTGCAAATTCACTCTTGCGATGGCACCCATGTCCCTCCTGGACAGAGGAAGTTGATATTAACTGCCATAGAAGCAGACACAATTCAAGACCCCTGCATCAGATTTAATTACCTATAAGCCCTATAGTGAATATTCGTTCCCCCTAAGCCTCTGACTAAGTAGTAATCATTATTTTTTTCATATTCTTCTTTACAGCCAATTATTCCTGTGATCCCTACTACTTGGGCACTTCCTGCCCTGGAAATAGCTTCAACTGGATCCTTGCAACCTCTCCATTCTAAAAGAAAGGTCACCAAAGAGAAGAATTAAGCCATTAGAACCTCAACCTCCTTCCAGTTTTGTAAAGTGTATGTATTTGACTTGTAACTGTTTTATCCTAAATTAACTAGTAGCAGTACTGCCCCAGTATAGGGCTCAGCCACGTGTTCACTCGCAGCCTGTTCCAGCTATAATCCCCTTCTTCCTGATGTCCTCCTCATTCCTGGCCAATCTTCTCCTTCCTCTCCGGCTCCACCATAGTGCCATTGTAAGGATTGGCCACTAGGTGGCAGTGTTATCCCTTCTTTTTCATTTTAACTACCCAAGCCCAGCTACTTATTCTCCACCCGTGCATTCTCTGCACTTAGCCCTACTAAAGTTTGGAGCACTACATTAGTAGGTTTCTGAAAAATATTCCTCTTGTTCCACACCTGTGTAGCCTCAGGTTATTAACACAACATACAACTACTCAGCAGTGGCCATCCAGTAAGTACAGTATCCCACAGTTATCCCTTCTATGGCTCACAATATATCAAACTCAATCTCAGAACATTAACCATTATCTCCCTAGATACTGTTCCTTCTTCTGCTCCTTATTTGATGCCTACCAATAGCTCTGTAACTTCACATTGACTGATTGTTTTTTTTTTCTTACCTTGCCTGCCATTTCTCACCTCGGCTCTTCCTGCTCCATTCGTCCTTCGGGCTCACTCTGACAATCAATAACACAGAATAACTTTACTCTGGCTGAAGCATGGTTTTATAGCATTAACCTTCTACTCAACCCCCCAAAAAATTAAAGCTAATTCTCTTCAGTCCTGGCAGATCTCCTGTACTAAATAATGACTTCTCAATTAACTCCAAGGACAATACCACAATCCTCCAACAACACACACTAAACTCTTAGGTGTAGTAATCGACAACAATCTCAGATTTGACATACACATAGCCCAAACAATCAAAAAAGTAAACAAAAAGCTTGGTTTCTTGTATAGGAATAGGCAATTCATGACCAGCTATACCAAAGCCACCGTTGCAAGAACTCATCTATTATCCACCCTACTTTATGCCTCCCCAATACTGACTAATCTTCGCCATAGCGAACAAAACAAAATGACATCTTGCTATAATAAGATTGCCAAGTTTGCTACAGGTGCCTCTAATAGATCCCACCACTGTCTCTCCCTCAGACAGCTCAACCCAACTACTACTTACAACTCAACTCTTCACAGCCCATAAACTGTACTACCTCCCTGACAAAACTTCAGCACTACAGGAACTAACACAGCACTACACTACCACTCAAACCTTAAGATTAACAGACCAAAATCTCATAAATGTCATCAAACATAAGAATGAAGCAGGTAAATCACTCTTTGGCTGTACAATAGCAAAAATCTGGAAATCACTCCCAAAGCACATAACGTCTACCAGCTCTGCTTCACTATTTAAGAAACTACTCAAAACCCACTATATTACCAATTGGCTCTGCCCATGTGACTCCCCAGGCTAATCCACTTACACTGAAAGGTTGCAAGGATTCTGCCAAAGATCACGTCATTACCTACTACTACCCTCTGTCTACTTTTATGCCTGCCAAACAATTTTTGCTAAAATAATTATTCCTGCAAAACAATGTTTTACTCTGTTGCTATTGATATATATGTCTATGAAGAAATGTTAAATATGGTACTATATGTACAATTGTATGCCTTATGACTACAGTTTTGTAAAAAAAAAAAAAAAAAATTATTGTTCTTTTAGATTTGTTGTAATTGTTGCATGTAGAGCTTTTCTCCCCGGGCCTCCGCTGAAAATGGACCTGTGTCCAGTCGGACTTTCCCGGTCATCAAATGTAAAATAAATAAATAAATAGACCCTTACCTTTGTGAACATCACTCACCTAATCACTGACAATTGAGGCAATTCAGGATAAATATGGCTAGGCTTGTAAGGACTCTAGGGCTGTTAGCTGCCTAGTAACCTTCTATGAAAAAACACCACGTAATCTATTTCAGTTCTCAAAATCCATCTTTTATAGTTCTCTATTTTTTTCCTATATTCAACACTCCATGTCTTACAACTTCTCTTTTTACTTTAATATCTTGTGCCATTTTACCCCTCCCCTTTCTCAAATTGCAGTTAAAATCTTCCACCATAATAATTGACATATTTAACAGGACCAAGTGTTTACGTTCTTCAGACACCTTTTTCCTTTGCGTCTTATTGATGTACGCATAAATTACGGTCATCCTTATACATCTTTCCATTTTCTTTACATTACATGACACTAGTCTCCCAGGTACTACTGCTGTCACATCCAGTATTTTTATCTCTTCATTAAAACAAAATCCTGTTCCTGAACATGTATCTCTCCCCACTGACCATTTAATCATTTTACCCCATGCTGCCTCATTTTCCATTTTTCTTCATTCACATATCTTGTATCTAACAAACATTTAATATTCACACATTTGTTTTACAGCATTCAGTCATTATCATACCTCTAATATAACTTTGAATGCTGTTTGCATTCAGTTTCATAAGGTGTGTTCTAATGACCACAAAGGCTTATTTAAGCCTACCATGTACCTCAAATCTCTGACTAGATCTGGTACCCTTGATAACTATAAGCAGGGGCTTGGAAGATGAAGCATTTACAGGCTGCCTGTGGCCATTATAGACATAGGTGCCATTTAGTCGTAATATGTCTAAGTTTTCCCTTTCAGTTTTTGCATCTTTCTTATTTCCATTTTTTATTTTTATTTTGTTTTCTGCTTATAAAACATTTCCTATCACATTCCTATCATCCTTCTCTTTGTTAGGTGCATCTTCTTCAATTATCTTCCCCATAACACTTTCTCCACCAATATCTTCAGTTATATTATCCTAAACATACCAAATGGCTAGTCCTGAAAATGACTGTTTGGAAGCTGCAGACCTTAAAAGGATTTTTTTAAATGAATTTCCTGCTGATCTAGCTGCTTGAGGCCCCTAAAAGATAATAAGGTAATCCTATGTTGATAGCTGTCTGCCTTCTCTTTATGAGTTGAAATGTTAAAATCCACATCCTTTATTAATGATGGTGGTTGAGTACTTTTCATACAGTAACAAATACAGTTAGCATTACTAGTGGCAAGGCTAGAGGAGGGTTGTGATTGGCCTAATTATCATGGCAGTTATGCTTGGCCTGAGCCGTGTCCCATAAGATTGGGTGTCCTGCTTTCACCTGATAAGCATGAATTGTTGTTTCAGCCAACCAGACATGACCAAGTCTATCCTCCATGTTCATAACCCCTAAATAAGTGAACAAAACAAAAAAAGAAAGAAAGAATTTTTTAAATTTTGGACCACAACCAAGTATTACAAAATACTGATGTACAATTTGAAAGCACTTTCATCAGATCCATCATTCTGAGAAAAAATGTAAAAATGGACATGTGCAAAAAGCTAAAAAAATACAACAAATGATTAAAAAGTGTTTAAAATTACTGCATTCAAGTGCTGGCTCACCTTTATGGGGCTAATGGCCCTTTTATCCAATAAAAAATAAAATTAGAAATAAAAATAAAAAAAATAAATTCCAGAAAATCTCCTTATATATCAGAATATTGTAATCATGAATGTGGCCTGGAATTGTAGTTTAAACAATACTGCAGATGTCACTGAAGTATCTCATTGAGTCAGTCTGGGTGAGAGCCTTGTTATCCATTGGTAACCAGAATTGCTGTGGAAACCCGTGTGTATCTTTAACAGGAAACTAGTCCAGCTGACTTCAAGAATCATCAGTAATGCTTTGTGACTGAGTTTCCTGAGCATCAAAACACTGTTAGTAGAGCAACTGGTAGTTAGCCCTGGGATTCTGTATGCTTCAAATTTAATTTGCCAGGATAGGTTATGTTTTTCCATTTAGGCCATTATCCCCTCAAGGTTCAGTTAAAAACTTTGTCCAAAACCAAAAATGTAAAACCACTGCGGTTTGGAAAAATCATTAAGGTGTTTAGCCAGTAGGTTTCTGAGGATTTTTAACTTAGTGTTGTGCACTGTCTCTCTTTAATTTATTAATTGTCCTCCCCACATTAAAGGCATTGCAAGACTTAGACTCCACACTCTCACAATTCCCTGAGAATGTGTTACTGTACTGCTTTTCAGTTCTAAGGCACTGGAAATGTTAGGAACTACTCATTAAGGGGCAATATCTGCAGTCGGGGGGTGAATTTGGGAGTACCTCTAGGTAATTGAGTTGCATCTTCCAATTTATTTACAATGAAATTCCTAATGCTTTTAGCCCTCTTGAAGGTGAAGCTGGGGCCTGTGCTGAGACTTTCCCTAAGTTTCCTGTTGTCCTGTATAATGACCCAGTTGTTGATGATGGCATCCCTGTTTAGTTGGTGGTCTTGGGTGTATGTGAGGATCATATTCCTTTTTCTGGCCTCTGTGGTGGGGTCCACAATGTAGCTCCTGAAGCCTCTATCGTCAGACTGCGCTTCTGAAATTTTCTCTTCTTCTAACCTTTCCTTTTCTAGTAAAGGCTCAATCCAAAAATGTCCAAATGCATTGCATTTTTTATATTTAACCCTAGAATTTGTTCTGGTATGTCCTCTTTCCTCACATTGACCATATCTTCTTTTATTGCGTCTACCACGAAGTACTTCTCATCCCCACAAAATCATGATTTAGGTTGACCCCAATACCTCACTGTTCCCTGTTTCCCACTCACAGTTATAACATTTAAAATGTGCTTCATTTTCCCTCATGCACATCCACTGTCACCCATACCTTCTACCCCCTGTCCAGACGTTTCTTCCATCATGCATTTTTACTCTCATGCACCTTATGATAAACAGAAAAACGTCTTTAACTCAAGCTCTTGTATGTCAGATGTTCTGAATTGCACATTTTTTTTCCTTATCTGCAGTCCCAAGTTCTGATAAATATACTTTTTTCATCATGCTCTTTTTCCCCACTTCATTCAGACATTTTTCAAGTAAAGTACAATTTTCAAAAGTAACATCACAAAAGCCATCTGTTCTTAATTGTACTAATGCTGTTATATCATTTACTTTAAACCAGAAAGGTAAAATAATACTGTTCATAACTTCATACCTGTGAATAATGTCACTTTTCTTTGTTTTGATTCTTATTACTTGTCTTCTCTTCTGCTTTTGTTGTCCTTGTAGAGTCCTTGTGTTATTTCATCTTTCTTTCCTTTGTTTATCATTTCTGCATTATGTAAAAGTTTTTTTTTTATTGCTCACAACAAACCCTGTTGCAAGGGCATGCCTTTAAAACCACCTAATCCACTTGCCAAGCATACCCCCAAACTCCTGTAAGAACCTTCTTGTAAACCAGCTCCTCTTCTTGATTCAACCAGCAGCGCCTCCTCTGTTACCTCAACAGGAACTTCATTCTCCACAGTACTCAAACTTAACTTCTTATCAGCATTTGGCTCATCTTGATCCATCATATCCAGCAACACAGAGCTATCCCGACCGTCCTTCCTCCAACTCTGTAATAATAATAATAATAATAATAATATAATATTTTATAGGTTCATAGGTTCATAGGTTCATACTAGGCTATCTGCCCAAGGGCATTTATAAGCCTAGCCCATAGTTATGTGGCTTTCGCCACCCCTTTAGTTTGAAGAAAACTATGCCTATTATTTTGCTGTGCCTCTGTCAAGCAGTGACACTGAAGTAATCCCTGGGGTATATCTGCGATCTCCCATCCATTGGTCAAGATTCCTCTTAAACAAGGCCAGCGAGGTGCTCTGCCTCACATGTACCGGGATTTTGTTCCACAGCACAGGGAGTCTCTGGGTGATGAATCTGTCCCTCCAGCACGTTCTATTAATAACCATGTCAAGGTTTAAGTCTCCCGCCCTTGTGGTTCTGAGGGATCTAGATTTTTTGAGGTGAAGCATATTCATCAAATCTGGGTTTGACATGGCCTTATATGTCAGGCACAGGTCACCTCTGAGCAAACGGTATGCGACTGAATAGAGCTGGAGTTCTTTCAGTCTAGCAGCATAAGACATATTTTTGAGACCCTTTATCCTTTTGGTGAGGAACTTTTGGGGCCTTTCCAGCTGCTGCAGGTGTCGGGTCAGATACATTCCGAATGGGGCATTGTACTCAATCATAGGTCTAATGAGTGATGAGTACAGGGGGACGATGACCTCCCTAGATCTAGATGTGGATCCTTTCATGATCAGGTGGGCAATGTAGAAGGTTTTCCTAACTACTTTGGCAACATGAGTGTCAAACGAAAGGTTACTGTCAACCTGGGTCCCCAGATCCCTGATGACTTCTTCTGTGCTCAGTGGATTGCCACCTATATGGTAGCTAGGGGTAACCTTATTTTTCCCGAAGGGTATGACTATGTATTTCTTGGCATTTAACTTTAGGCCATGGCTCTGGCACCAGTTATCCGTTTCTGTGAGACCCTTCTGAAGGATATCTGTGTCGGATGTGTTTTCAACTACGGCGCCCAGTTTGCAGTCATCTGCAAACTTTGTCAGCCATAACCCTCCTGTGTTTGCTTGTACTTCAGAAAAGTAGATGCCGAACAAGAGTGGTCCCAGGACTGAGCCCTGTGGGACACCACTTGTGACAGGCTTTGAGTCTGACATGGCGCCAGCAACTCTGACCCTGTGGGTTCTGTCACCTAGCCAGTTTGCAACCCATCTTGTGATGTATGGGTTTACATTTAAGCCGATGAGTTTTTCGATGATACCTGAGTGGGGTATTGTGTTGAAGGCCTTTGCCAGGTCGAGGTAGGCTGTATGGACTGCCTTGCCCTCATCAATGGCCTTGGTGACTGTTTTAAAAAAGTCAACCAAGTTTAAGAGGCATGATCTGCCTTTGACAAAGCCAAACTGGGATAGATCCAAAGTCTCCAAGTTCCCTATGTCTTTATTTATGAGTTCCATTATGATCCTCTCCATGGCTTTGCAGATAAGGCTTGTCAAGCTAATGGGACGGTAATTTCCAGGGTCAGTGGAGGCACCGCCCTTATGAAGTGGGACCACAGTCGCTGTGCGCCACTCCTTGGGTACGTATCCTGAGGTGAGGCTAAGATTAAACAGCTGTCCTAACTGCGGGTTTAATTCCTCATTGAGTTCATGGAGCACACAGCCGGGGACACCATCCGGTCCCATGGATGCTGTGTTTTTTGCCTTGGAGAGACAGTTCTCACCTGGGCGTTGGAGATGTTTGGGGGGCTACAATCCTCTGGTATAGATATCTCTCCTTTTGGGGGGGAGAAATTTGCACTGAACCTGTCAGCCAGTATGTTGGCAATGTGTGTAGGTTCAGTAATCTTCACATCATTTTGAACTAATTCCGAGCATATCTGGGAGTTTCCTCCTAGGTTTCTAACATAGCTAAAGAAGGCCTTATGATTGTCTTTTGAGTCCTTGGCGATTTTTCTCTCAAAATTTGCCTTGGATGATTTTATGAGAGCTCTTAGTTTTTTACTTATAGTGATCAAAGGTGTCTTACCTTTCAAGGATTTTGCTCTATCTTGTAGTAGCTTCCTCCTTTTGTTGTAGAGCTTGTTTATGGCTGGGGTCCACCAGACTGGACGCTTGCCTTTGGTACAAAGAGTCTTAGTTTTGTTTGGGATTGCCTGATCCATGCAGTCCTGTAGGTGCTGGTAGAAGGCATTTGTAAGTGATTCAGCGGTTTGAGTAATGTTTACCACTGGCTCAGGGGCCTTAAAGGAGACCACACTAGTTTTTAGAAGTGTGAAGTCGGCTTTTGAGAAGTTTTTCACTGTGGTCTTTTTTATTTCAGTTGGGGGCGGGATGAGGACCTCCAGCGAGATTAGTTTATGATCTGATCTCACCAGTGAGGGATATACTTCCGGTGTTGAGCATTGTGATCCCATGTTCGTGATGATGAGATCAAGTATGTTTTCTCCTCTTGTAGGGATGGTGACTAGTTGTTCCATGGCATTTGAGTTTATGAACTCCAGGAACCTTTGGGCTAGAGTGTTTGGGCTTGAATAGTGTTCCCAGTCTATATTAGGGTAGTTGAAATCACCTAGTATGATGGTATTTGGAGATACATTTATCCCCTCCAGTGTTTTCAGGAAGGCCATGTGAGGTTCCTGAGTTTGAGAGGGTGGCCTGTAACATGCTACAAATTGCAGAGCAGTCTTGCCTATGGTTAATTGCACCTGGATGGTCTCCGATGCATCGTGCGTTGCCACCAACCTTGAGGTGTGAGTGTCCTTTATGAATATGGACACCCCCCCTCCTTTCTTGGTGTTGTCCGGATTTTGGGGCCGGAACGCATGATATGAGGTGAAACCTGATAGTGCTGGGGTGCTCTCAGGAGCCTTGAACCAGGTTTCTGTCACAGCACAAACATCGATGTTCTCCATACTGAGAAGGGCCTCGAGTGCGTGCATCTTGAGATTGAGACTTCTGGCATTGAGCAGCATTACCCTTAGTTTTTTTCCTTTTTTGTGTTCTAGGGTGGTAGATTTAGAATTTGAGCTTTGCCTAAAAAAGGCACTATGGGGGTGGCAAGAGCCTTTGCCAATATCCGGAATCCCAGGGGTGACAGGTGCAAGCTGTCCCTTGCGAAGCAGCGTGGCTTGTCCAGCATGTCATCCCAGGCAGACAGACATTGGATCCCCTTTGAATGACACCAATATTTAAGCCAATTATTAAAGCTGATCATCTTATCACTGTATTGTGGCATCATTCTAGGTGAAGGTAGGATACTGCTCAAGGTCAGGGTCATACCTGCCTGGGCTACATAATCAGAGAGCTCCTCTATGTCTCTTTTCATGTAGTCCAAGGAGGTACATCTCAGGTCGTTCACACCAGCGTGGACAATGACAGAGTCGTACTTGTACCTGCTGTTGAGAGACCTGAGTGCTTGCATTATGTGGCGGATTCTAGCACCCGACAGGCAGCTTACTGTGACCTTCTCCTTACTCAATCTGGTGAGCGGGACGTCAGTGTGTCTGACTATGGAGTCACCAATGACAAGTGTGTCTGGCATTGTGTTTGGCCTTAAGAGCTGTGACTGTTTGGCACACTGACTATGTGGTCTATGTGTTGAATGTGTTGTGTCCTGAGGTGGCAGATGTTTGGGTGTCTGCTTTGGTGGCCTCTGCTGTTTTGGTAGATTTTTGATCAGAGCCTCCGAGTATGTCTTTGTGTATTTATGTGTATGATTTGAAGTATTGATAGTACTATGTGAGACTGGGTTTGTGGTGTGTGAGGTTACCTTCTCCTCCTGTCTGGTCTTGCCAGTCCTGTGTTGAGAGAGCTCAGCCTCCAGTTTGGCTATATAGTTGCATCTCTCGCATGTATTTGTGTTTTGTGGAAGAAGGAGAGGGTTGTCTGTGTACATGAGGCAATTGTAACATTGCCTCAATATTCCCAGATTCACCAGCTGAGCAGGAGAGGACACTAGCAACTGATCCCTCGACATGCTAGAAGGAATAGACAAGGACTTTGAAAATACTCCGGGGGATGTGGGTGATCGAAAAGGGATTTTGGCTAGTGGGGTACTATGCATAATAAAAGTGCTATATCAAAGTAAAAAAATACTTTAGGAGCAAGTGCTAGTCTTTACAGGTAAAGAATAGTCTACTTAAGAATCAAGTAGAGCTGAACTTTCTAGATATAGAATACGCTGGTTTGATCAGCAGTACAGTTCAAGGAAGGCTGTTTTAAGGGAAAATTTGAAGAGTGGAATTTAGGCAGCCCGAATAGTTTAACCTTGATTAACCGCCGCTGCTCTTGTGTGCTCCTGTAGCAACTCCGCGCTAAATCGCGCTAAAGCCCGCCAAAGCGTGCTTTATAGCAGGGGGCTGGAAAAGACAGGAAATGACCCAAAATGGCCAATAAACTACAAGTTACTGCTTTAAACCACTCCTCTGAGGACAAACAGGCAGCTCAGTACTCCCCACCCTCACTGGTGAGTAAAGAAACTTCCCTTGACCAAACAAGGAAAATGGAGAAACACAGGAACCAAGACAAAGCCCAGGGATCAGCAAAATCTGATTACTGGAACAAACTATTAGGAAAGTATGGAAAACAAGAGTATTTTTTTGTTTTTTTCAAGTTTTTTTTCAGATAGGCAGAAAATACAATAAATGCTGTGTTTTTCGACTAATTGCTATCAAAAGCTAGTACACTTGAGTGTATTAGCCTGTTGTTTAACTTTTAAGTAAAACTTAAACAAGCAAGTGCAACAAACAATTCAAGCTATTAAAAACAGTAAAAACAGGTAATAACAGAATAAAACAGGCAGAAATAGTAGTCGAAAGGCTTAAAAAGTCGAAAATGCAGAAAAAATACTTAGAATCTGGAAAGTTTGTCTTTTCTGGTCTCTGCTGCTCTAGGAACTCTGCTGGACACCACGAGGAGCTGTGCTGAGTTCACTATAGCCAGAAAAGCCCGCCAAAGCGTGCATTATAGCAGGGGGCTGGAAAAGACAGGAAATTACCCAAAATGGCCAATAAACTACAAGTTACTGCTTTAAACCACTCCTCTGAGGACAAACAGGCAGCTCAGTACTCCCCACCCTCACTGGTGAGTAAAGAAACTTCCCCCTGACCAAACAAGGAAAATGGAGAAACACAGGAACCAAGACAAAGCCCAGGGATCAGCAAAATCTGATCACTGGAACAAACTATTAGGAAAGTATGGAAAACAAGAGTTTTTTTTTGTTTTTTTTCAAGTTTTTTTCAGATAGGCAGAAAATACAATAAATGCTGTGTTTTTTTTGACTAATTGCTATCAAAAGCTAGTACACTTGAGTGCATTAGCCTGTTGTTTAACTTTTAAGTAAAACTTAAACAAGCAAGTGCAACAAACAATTCAAGCTATTAAAACAGTGAAAACAGGTAATAACAGAATAAAACAGGCAGAAATAGTAGTCGAAAGGCTTAAAAAGTCAAAAATGCAGAAAAAATACTTAGAATCTGGAAAGTTTGTCTTTTCTGGTCTCTGCTGCTCTAGGAACTCTGCTGGACACCACGAGGAGCTGTGCTGAGTTCTCTATAGCCAGAAAAGCCCGCCAAAGCGTGCTTTATAGCAGGGAGCTGGAAAAGACAGGAAATGACCCAAAATGGCCAATAAACTACAAGTTACTGGTTTAAACCACTCCTCTGAGGACAAACAGGCAGCTCAGTACTCCCCACCCTCACTGGTGAGTAAAAAAACTTCCCCTTGACCAAACAAGGAAAATGGAGAAACACAGGAACCAAGACAAAGCCCAGAGATCAGCAAAATCTGATCACTGGAACAAACTATTAGGAAAGTATGGAAAACAAGAGTATTTTTTTTGTTTTTTTCAAGTCTGTTTGTGATATTTCAGTATTCTGCAGCAGCACTCCACTCTGTGTTGCTTTCCCCTTTCCTCCTCCATCTTGGAATTCTCCAAGCCCAAGTGACAGTTGTTTAGCACCACCTAGTGCTCAAAATGAGTAGAGGAAGTTCCCCAGTGCTCTGGTCAAATTTCCTCTAGTCAATATGAATATCACCTCAGGGGTCCCCTGAAAAGAGTCCACTGGCTTAGTGGGACAAAGTGTAAATAAATACATTAAATAATTCTAGGCTAGGTACTTTACCTAATCATTGTTCTGTGCCATGCCTGAAAAGATGCACTTGAACCTAGTAGGTTTTACCCAATTAATAACTAAGTTAAAAACAATGGTATATAACTTATTTAACCATCCCCCACTCTGGAATCATAGATAAACTTACTAAGCTGGCCATAAATCCCTGCATCACTCGATGGGTTGCCAACTGGCTTACTGACAGAACCCAGACTGTAAAAGTAGTCAACTCCAAATCCAGCTCCAGAGAAGTGACAAGTGGAGTACCTCAGGGTTCAGTCATGGGACTGCTCTTGTTTGGCATCTACTTCTCTGAAGTACAGGCCAACACTAAGGGACTCTGGCTAACAAAGTTTGCAGATGACTGCAAACTGGGAGCCATTATTGAATCCCCAAATGATGTGGATATTCTACAAAAGGGACTTACAGAAACAGATGCTTGGTGCCAGAGCCATGGGCTCAAGCTTAATGCCAAGAAATGTATAGTTATCCCCTTTGGGAAAAAACATGTACCCATGAATTACCACATAGGTGGCAGTACACTAAACACCGAAAGTATGATGAGAGACTTAGGGACACAGGTTGACAGTGGCCTCACCTTCGATAACCACATTGCCACAATAGTCTGGAAATCCTTGTATGTGGCACACCTCATCACCAAGGGCTTTTCATCCAGAAAAAAGGAGGTAATTGTCCCACTGTACTCATCCCTCATTAGACCCATTATAGATTCCAACGCCCCATTTGGTATGTACCTCACAAGACATCTGCAACAGCTGGAAAGGCCACAGAAATACCTCACTAAAAGAATCACAGGCCTAAAGCAGATGCCCTATGCTGACCATCTAAAAAAATTCCAGCTATACTTTGTGGCATATCGTCTACTCAGAGGCGGTCTCTGCTTAACATACAAGGCCATGTCAAACCTTGAGCTGTTGGACATGCTCCACTTAAAGAAATCTCAATCCCTCAGAGCCACACGCTCCAGGGATCTAAACCTTGTCATCACAATGAACAAAACATTCTGGAGGGATAGGTTCCTGACCCAGAAACTCCCCATACTCTGGAATAGACTGCCCATACATGTCAAGCAGAGTGACTCTTTGGCACTCTTCAAAAGGAACCTTGCCGATTGGATGGGAGATAGGAAATTCACCCCGAGGATCACGTCAGTCGCCATGCTAGACAGGGTCCAGGGAAGTAAATATTGTGGGAAGAAATATCCATTGAATTGTTATGGCTAGACTTGTATAGGCCCTAGGGCTGATAGCCTAGTACCAACCTATGAACCTATGAACCATCATTTAGTGTTGTCATGCAGTTCTGGGTTTGAGTCCCATAGTCCTTACTTGCTTGTTGAGTGACACTGAGCAAGTCATTTAAAAAGAAGTTATGTACTCACCATAATATTCCATCTGTGCTGTCCATTTCCATTTATCCCCGACATATGACTCGGCCATTACTACAACTTATGGTAGCCAAAAACTCTTGAGCTTAACCCTTACCACAGTGCTCCTCTCCAATTATCGTAGATCAAATTTGCAGACAGACAGAATGAAAAAAACAAAAGCCTTCATACAGTCCATATCTGGAGCCATATAACAATATCACTAGTGACATATGTCCATTACCCATTCCACCCAAAACTTCAAGGGGAGGGAGGGAAGGGTGTCGAGGATAAATTAAAATGGACAACACAGATGGAACATTATGGTGGGTACATAAACTTTTTTTTCTTTTTTCTGAAATATAACTTCTTTTTCTGATGTTGTCAATTGTCATTTTATCCTTAACATATGGGACAGAGTTCCCAACTACCTTAGACCTTGTGTGTACTCAAGGAAGGATATTCCTGAGCACCATTGAACCAAAAGATGCTATTCCCCCTGGAGACCAGATCCAGTTTGTAATAAGTAATAAAGGTATAAGGAGAAGCCCAAGTTGCTGCTGCACAAATATCATCCATAGAAGCTCTAGACTGAAAAACTGTTGAGGTAGCTACAGCTCTTGTAGAATATGCCTTTAAAGGCCTAGGTAATTTAATTTTCTTATTATTATAGATAAAAGAAATACATTCTTTGAGCCATCTGGCTAACGTCACTTTGCTCACTGGTTGGCCAAGTCTTGTATATGAAAATGACACAAATAGTTGATCAGATTTTCTTAAATTCTTAGTTCTGTGTAGACAGAAACATAATTCTCTGTGAACATCTAATAAATGCAAACAGTATTCACCTTTATTTGCAAAATTAGAAAAAAATACTGGTAAATTAATAGTCTAATTGATACCGGTCTCTGACACTAGCTTAGGCAAAAAGGCAAGATTGGTTCTCAATGAAACTCTGTCTTTATGGAAAATCAGATAAGGAGAACTACTCAATAACACTTGTATTTCTGAAATTCTTCTGGCAGAAGTTATTGCTACTAAGAGTATAGTTTTCCAGGATAAAAACTTTCGATCACATTTGGCTGATGGTTGAAAGGGAGGTTGAACAATGGTTTGTAACACTAAGTTAAGATCCCAATGTGGGGTAGGATCTTTATAAGGGGGTTTTAACAAGAGTGTTCCTTTTTAAGAAGACTTTACAGAGCTTATGAGAGGCCAAAAAGGATTCTTCAAACCGTTATGGAAATCAGAAATAGCTGCTAATTGAATTTTTATGGTAGTCTGGGAAGCACCTGCCTTGAAAACTGCAGCTAAAAATATTAGGATTTTATCAATGGGTGCTGAAAAGGGATCAATATTGTTGTCACAAGCCCAAAGGGTAAACCTTTTCCATTTAATAGCATAGACTTTACAGGTAGCTGGCTTATGAGAGGCCAAAAGAATATGACATACCATGGAAGAAAGTGAAGGTAGCCTGGCTATTAATGGAACTGGAGAAGCCAAGCTGTCAGCTTGAGGTTCATAATGTTCGGATGGAGTAATCCCTATGGATGAAACACAAAGGCGGGAGCCGGGTCCATAATCCAAGGGTGTTGAATCAGGTAAGGCCAAAGAAAGGGGAGCCATATCTGTCGAGGCCACTAAGGTGAAATTGGGATTACTTTGCTCTTCAGCCTGATTGCTTTCTGTAGGAATTTCAAAATTAGAGCAATCAGGGGAAAGGCATACAGCAGTCCGGAGGGCCAAGTGTATAGAAGAGCATCCCTTGGTGACTCTACTGGGGGTGGGGAGATCAGGGCAAAGTAGTTGCAGCACTTGTTGTTTAGAGGAAAGGCAAAAAGGTTGCAGCAAGGCTGGCCGCACTGACTGTCACATTTGGATTGAGAGACCACTCGTGAGGTAGTAGAATACATCTGCTCAGTTTGTCTGCTATCACATTACAACTCCCCAGAATATGCTTTGTTAATGGAAAGCAGGTGGAAGAGTTCACCCACTGCCACACTCACATAGGAGATAAGACTTGGTTCCTCCCTGATAAATTAGCTATAACAAAATAGAAAAGTAATCAGAAAAAAAGGAATCGTGGCACCCCATTCTTTGAAACTCAAAACTGGTAAAAAACGAGAAATTCGGAATGGTTGAGAGGTATGTCTGGGAGCTGTGGATAGCCCAAAGGATAAAGAAGAGAATTGATTATGTGATTCGGATATACAAAACCTTAAGAAACACCTGAAATATGGATAAATAGGAATGTGATGATATGCATCTTTTAAATTTAAGGTTACTAAAAAATCAAATGAGGAAGAATGGGTAACATGTTGTGAAGTGAAAGCATTTTGAACATGGGCACTATCACAGACTGATTCAGGAAAGAAAGATCCAGGACTGATCTTCAGGAATTTTCTTTCTTTCTTTGGCACTAAACATTTCTTGAATAAAATCCTTTCTCCAAATGGGATTAACAAACTGTTTCTATTACCCTCTGAAGCAGCATGCGGTGAAAGATAGGAGGGAAGAGAACAGTTTGGTTGATGAGGAGGAATCTCCTGGAAAGGTGAACATTTCCTCTCACCGTTACCTGTACATTTTCTGGATCAGTTTCAGAACCCATTTTTTTGAAACACTCTGTTGCCCAAGAGATAATGGAGAGTCAGACTTTTGGGAAGGGATAAGGGACTGCCAGGGTGGGGAAGTGGGGCAAGGTCACTTAAATAGTCATTCTGCCTTATCTCAGTGTTCTTTGTTCTGAGGGGTTCCAGCTTTCCTTCTGGAACACCCCTGACATTGCTTTTTAAAAATCTGCTTACCAGCATTCTGCTGACACTTTATTTGCTTTCTTGGATTAAGGAGCAGAAAATATCCTGGAAATTTGAGAGAAAGAGGGCTGAAAAACTGAGAAATTCCCGTAAATTGACTTACCTATCTGATCAAAGGGTCCAAAAACTAAATCTCTCTCTCCAAAGAAGAATTCAAAATGTAATTTTTTTTTGGTATCTTGTACGAGATTCTGAGATTGCAGATAGGCAGACCTCCTCAAACTTTATCAGTGGCAACAGCCCTGGAGATAGTATCTGCAGGGTCATAAACTTACTTCAACTAATGAGCAGTGATCTGAGAGATAGAAAAAAACTAAACCTCATTAACTGAAGCCAAAACATTTCTCATACTTTCAGAATTAGAAAGTATAAACTTTAACATATGCACCTGATGATTCAGAATTCTAAAAATCAAAGTTGCAGAAGTATGCACTTTTTCCCAAACTTATCAGTAGCTTCACTTTCCTTGAATGAAGGAGAAGGATTAGAATGAACAAAATGTTTGGCAGTAGCTAGATTAACTAAAGCTATAGCTGCTGGTTCAGGTCTGGGATGCGTGTATAAAAACTTGAAAGACTGAGGAATTTTTTAAATTCTATCTGCTTTCTTAGGGGCAGCAGGTTGGCTGTCAGGGAAACCACAGGCTGTGAGAAACATATCTTCCAATACTGACAGCACATGGGGGGGTGCAAAGGTTCTGGGAATTCCAGTTTTATCAATTCATAGTATTTTATAAGAGACTGAGAAACCTAAGTGTTTTCCCACTGAAAACTCTGGCCATCTGGAAATAGTCTCAGAAAAAGTAAATCCCTCACAGGGATATTCAGATACCATATATTCCTCAGAATCTGAATAAAAAAATCTCATATCATTTATTGAAAGGTGATTTATGCCTGCCCTACTAGGCATTCTCTGATCCAACCCTGATGAAAGTGTTACATATTTGCAAGAAAAAGTATATGAGGGTTATGCATTCCATGGACCTTAACCTTATTTGTGAGTCTTACAGAACTTGCTGGAGAGACAAATTTGTATTCCAAAGGCTACCTCATCTATGGAATAAACTTCCCATCTCTGTAAAACAAAGCCCATCCCTCACTCTCTTCAAAAATAATTTGGATAAATGGATGGGGAAATGTAAATTCACTCCTGGGGTACTGCCTATGCCCCTTCTGGCTAGAGGCAGTCTGTAAAATCACTCATGGCTCCAACACCCAAAGACCCATAACCCTGATACTACTCCATCGCATATCTATGGAATTAAGATATAATATTGTCATATTGTTGGTATTATTGGCAATGTTTGTAAAGGCTCTTGTGTCATTAGCCTAGTAAACAGCTATGAAACTATGAACAAATGAGCAGTCAGTGAGTTGTCTATCTGCATAAATACTACTTCTGATGAACTTGATATTCTGTATCATATTGTATCTGTGTCCTTCCCTTCAACCTTAACTCCCAGAATCAAAGGCAGGCCAGCCCATCTTCCTCAGTTGAAACAGATCTGTAGTCAGAAACTTCCCATCAGGAAGCCAGCACATGCACTTCTCTAAATCTTGTTTGTATGTAGATATGCAAATATTTCAGCTCTTATGGCAACAACTCACAAACCTTAGCTCCCAAAGCAAATGCCGATCTACCCCTTTGGGGTCTTTGTTGAAACAAGCCTTGAAACATTTTCTTGCCCAGAAATGTCTAAGTAGTGTGATGAGGCCGACATGCCTACTGGTACCAATTAATTGCAGCAACATGAGCCCCCACCTCACCCTTAGACATAACATGCTCCTTCAGTGTTAACAAGAGTTGTGGACAGACCTGTTTAAAACCCTACTCCTGTCAATGCAGTGCCTTCTCATATTCGGCTTTGATTCTAATTACTTTACAGACAGACTACAAAGATGTAACAGAACAACACATTGCATTGAAATTGCTTGTTGACTAGCCATCTTTAATGTTACTTACTGGAACTGTGATGGAAATAATCAATAATGCAATTACCAAGTATGTATATGTTGTGCTGTAAAAGTAATAATAATAATAATGTATGTACTGTTGAGAATGGTAAATAAAAAAGTGAACATCTTTAAAACCATCTGTTCACTGTTTGTTGAGAATATTTTACAGATCCACTATGAGTCCCCAAAATAAACTTTACAAAAGTAAATTGGATGAGTCATTGAACAATGGAGCCACCAAAACTGTAGGTGAGAGAAGTTTGAACACTTTTTAGAGGGCATTCCTCCTACAAACCCCCATGGAGGGGACATCTTCCCATCACCTCCTTTACTTATATATACTAACGTCATACTTATACAACCATAGGCAAAGAGAAGAACCCTGAAAAGGAGTGAAAAATGCATATAACTTCAGTCTCACTTAAGAAGAGGCATATTAAAATTTCCAGGAAGTGTAACTTCAACTAGATAGATCTGGGAAGATTACCTTCCACCATTTACCATTTGCTGATATATATATATATATATATATATATATATATATATATATATATATATATATATATATATATATACACACACACACACACACACACACACACACACACACACACACACACACACACACACACACACACACACACACACTAACTCAAAATCACTGTACTACAGAATTTATTTTATTTCTTTTTATTTATTTTGCATTTGTTTACTGGGATAGTCCGACTGGATACATGCCCATTTCCAGCAGAAGCCTGGGGAGAAAAGCTCCAAGTAGACAAACTTACATAGATTACACAAGAAGTTAGATAACATTAGAAAATATAAAACAACGTGATTATGTACAATGGTTTAGTAGTGTTCCCTAGTAGGGACTCACAATTATCATGGACAGACACAATTAAAAGCAAGAGACGTCAGGCTGGATATAGAGCCTGGTGACGTAGTTGCATGTTATGATATTTACAGATTATGCTTTCAGTTTATAACTTAATCAGGGTTGGTACATGGGCAAAGCCAGTTCACTTTGAGAATGAGGAAGTACACAGAGGTGCTGTAACCTCACACATAGCATATATTCAGCCATGTCTAATTGTATAATTACAATATTCTGGTCAACTCATTTATGACATTTATGATTCTCGGAATTTTAACAGGCACCATGTACTAGGATATATTTCTGTAAATGTAGTTTCGTGTATATACTTTCCATTAATGTACAGTGTTGAATGTAGATATGACCTAGTTATTAAATTATTCTCAGTGTTACTTAATGTTGTAAATTTTACCATGTTGAAATCATGCTATGGGTTATCTTCTTCCTAGCCTCAATATTCATGCATGCATGAAAATTCTTTCAGCACCATAATTTCTGATTGGCTACTGAGTTAACTTTTATCCCCCTGTATCTACTCTCTAAATATGTCATTCAAGTCCCTATAATGTGTTTTCCCCCATCGTTTTTAATTCAAAATCTTCCAAATAATTCCATTTTGAAATACAACTTGTTTATCTCCTTAGCTGTATATATTGCAGGTTCATGGCTTAGTACATGGCTAGCTACTCTTGTAGGCCATTTTGAGCCTAACCAACTTCTCTCAAGGGTGAAAATCAAACCCTGTACCTTGTTTATGGGAAGAAAACTCCTAAACTATTATGCCAAACCCCCCACCCCATATTGCTCAGCTTTATTTTATGCTGGTATCATTCTGGCTTGCTTGCATTGTTATCTCATAACTGTTCCCACCCTTGTATTTTATTTTTTTTTTTTTGTACAATAGCTCTTGCCTTTATTTATTCCATGATTAAGACATGTACCTGTGATTTCTTGATATATCTGTCCTGGAGGTTTCCTTTTGAGTCATGCAGTGAAAAAGAATTTCACTTCATTTGTATTTCTGGTCCACCAAATAACCAGATAAAATAAATTAATATACATTTTCTATCATTAACTGTTTTGTTTTATGTCCTCCTTTCAGTAATGCACTTTTTCTTCTTCTCCTATTACTAATCTTATGTTCATAGTAACATAGTACACCCTATTCAGTCCTCTTCCACTCTGCACACATTTTTCCTGTTACAGTTGTTTCTCTCATTTTATTCTTTGTAACAATTCTACCATAAGAAATGTTCCTGTTATCAGGACTCCTACCATGGATCCTTTATGCACAGATGTTCTCTGAAAATGATCTCCTAGGAGAGAAACGTCCACTTTAAAAACTGAGAAGAAAGTACAGCTCTCTTGGCCACTTAACCATCAGTGCTTTGTTACCAGGAATCAGGTAAAAAGGAATTTAATAGAGGGGGTAGCCTTTTGTATGTCATCTTTCAGCATACATTTTGGCATGCAGAGGTTCTGAAGTGCTGTTGGCCTTACCTGTTCAGCTTTGCTAGGCCAGTGCTCAGCCAGGTTGTGTCCTCCTTCTGGCACAACTGTTCCCTGTCTAAGGATATGCAAGTCTGTCCCCAGCCAATAGGTCTTAATGTATTGTGGTCTATAATTTAAAACTAAAGTATGCCCATCACTTAACCTTCCCAAGTGGATGATTCTGCTGAGCATTTTTAATATATAATCCTGCTACACTATAATATAATTTTATTACAAAGCTTAGTAGATTTCCACTAGTCTAATATTGGCTTCTCTGAATCAACCAGCCTGTTTATAGCATAACAAAACCCTCTTATCACTATTTCTTAAAGTTTTGCATTAAGTAAAACCTTACACTGATGGATAACTAAACTAGTACTCTACTCTGCACAGATCCATTGACCAGGTTCTGACAATGCCCTAGGCAAAGTGACACTAACAAGCAAGGTGTGCAGCCATTGATGTTAGTCGGCTTGGGAACTAGGTAGCGATATACAGCAAAGTATTGCCAACTTTATCCAGCCTTACCCATTAAAGACCACAATGAAGTCTCCCTGGATTAGTACTGAAACCTCTTTCTCTTTAACATTTTTATTTTTGGCCTATAAAGGGAATCAGTTGTACATCTGGTCATTTCAGAGTTGCTCCATAGCTGCTGCAGTTACTACCACACACATACACACTGTGACTGCAAGTGCATGCACTTCAGTTACTACCACACATGTACACACTGTGACTACAAGTGCATGCACTGCAGTTATTAAAACACATGTACACACTGTGACTGCAAGTGAATGCACTGCAGTTACTACCACACACGTACACACTGTGACTGCAGTTACTACACACACGTACACATTGTGACTGCAAGTACATACATTACTGATGCTTCAGTTTCCTCCTGGCTTTATAAATCAGTGCTGACACTACACTCCCACAACATCAGCACCTGCCAATTGAAATCAGAGCAGCTGCTTCCTTCACACCATCCTACTTATATCTTTGAATTCTACATAATGATGCCCCTTTCAACCTAGCAAGCTAAGACTGCTACTAGTTTTATTCTGTCTTATTTATTATATTAGTTATAGCAAGGTATATAACAGGCAAGGATTAAACATATCCCATCTTGGACACATTCATCATGGTATACTTATATATTGGTTCTCGAGAGTAAAACAATTTGGGAAGATATAGCCTTGAATGCATTGCACACTAAATGCTGTGAGTTGGTGCTCACTATCTAATTGACATTGAAGTAGCTCCTTTATCTGGCGGTTATCATGAAATTTATCTCTGAACAAGCCAACATCACACAAGCCCTTTTGTCAGAGGGGCAAATCATTCCAAGTGCAAGAAAACATGGGTTACAGTTCTCAATGCACTGTTTCTTAGATTACTGACTACAAGATGAACAGAGTTTCAGTTGTGATCTTTTACTTTATTTTGAAAGCCTGAGTTGCTGGTTTTTTTTTTGTATGGTTTTCTCCTTGTGCCTCCTAATCACCAAATTTGTCTCAATGGCAGAAGAGCCATTTGGGTATCCAAAGGGCAGGGGTGAGAGCTATCCAGATTGGTTGTGATTCAAGCAGCAGCACAAGTGGACTGTGCCTTGCAGGCATCCCATCAATGGTGATATATGATGATTTATGTATATGGACCTAACCCATCCCCCTCGGCAGGATGTCATGTGAACTGCATCACAGTGCAAGCCACTGCATTTACTCCGTCTGAGTGCATGCTTCCTTGCACATGTTCCAGAGAAGGCTACTATCCAACAGAATCTTTTTTTTTTCAAAAAACTTTTTATTTATTATTAAACAATATGATATAACAAAGACAGCATGGAAACAAACATTACAATATAATTATAAAGGTTACAAATTATATGAAATCACACTGGTTATAAGAACATAGAGTCTATTTTGTGTAAGTCATACCTTATATAACTATATACAATATTTACAAAAAAAAAGTTGACCGAAATGCAAAACACTATCTAGATTTATGTACTAAAGTCAAAAACAACAATAAATAGCCCAAAATTTTTGTGACTCAAGACAAGATAAATAACAAAACTAATATACGCAGTTGATAATGTGTAAAACTTTTTCTAACACTTTGTTAGTAAGAGCCAACTTTTTGGGACTTTTCATTAATGTTTTCTGTGCAGAGATATATGAGTAAGCCAAGGACTGGAAATTTTCCCAATTAAGTTTGGTACGATCAAGCCAATTTGTTGTGATATAGAATTTTATGAGCATACATATGTATATTATCACATGAATATCTAATCTAGACAGAGGTATTTGGGGTATATGAAGGATTGCTAGTTCCCAAGATAAAGTGGATTTATGGTATCCCATTTTTTGCAAACGAACCTTCAATGAAGTCCATAGTCTATGTGAGTAATGGCATGACCACATAATATGCATAAGATCCGCACTTGAAAATGAACAGCATGAGCATGAGGAAGATTTACTGGGATTAAATTTATTAAGTTTAGTAGGGGTGTGGTATGCATTATTATTTATCATCAGTTGGGTATAATAAAGTTTCTTGAAGGGTGAGAATTCTAGAGTTGCTTTGATAGCAGAGATTTTCTGATTTATATTCAATTGTGAATTAAATCCATCCCAGTATTTAGAAAAAAGACAATCTGAGTTATGAATTATATCCATTAAGAGACTATATGATTTAGACAGCATTTTCATTGGAAGTAACAAAGTTTGTAACACCATGTCCAAATTAATGAAATCTTGATTTTTTGGTTTGATGTAAGCATATTAAGTAGCAATAATTTCTCTTAACTGTCGAAGAATAGAGAAATATTTACCTCGAACTTCAAAAATTTTGCATAAGCTAGTTAAGGTTTCATCTTTATGTTTCAAAATATCCCATATACTAAGATTTTTAATTAGAGGAAAATTTGAAAGGTTAATCATACTATTATTTAGTTTAATATTGGGATTTAGGTGAATAGGCTGTAATAACTGAAAAGCACTGTCTAAATCAATATATTTCAGCAACTCTTGAAATAATTTGACCTTCTGTTTTAAAGACTTTGAGAGTTTGAGAGTATCCATAATATCCATAGACAGGAATGGGAGAGTCGTTGAATTAAAGTTTTTGGTTAAGATATGTTGGTGCCATATCTTAGTCCAATTAGGAAGATTATTGTAGTTTCCAACACTCGCAGAAGTGATAGATAATAATTTGTTAGCTGAAATAATTAAATAGTAAAGATGGAAGTTAGGTAAGCTTAGACCTCCTTTGCTTTTAGGAAGCAGTAACTTAGAGTATGAGATCCTGACTGATTTAGGAAACCAAATGAATTTAGTTAATTCCTTATGGACCTTAGAAAAAAAGGATTTAGGAATTGTTTGATCTATAGAATTGAATTGAAAAAGGAGTTTAGGGAGAATATTCATTTTAATTATCGCTGCCTTAGATAAAAGAGAAAGATTTAACAATTCCCACCTACGTAAGTCAAGTACAATTGAAGACCATGTTTTTATTAAATTATTTTGAAAAGCTGAAAGACCATTATGTTCAAAGTGAATCCCTAAGTATTTAATATTATCAGTAAATTGAAAAGAAGATTCAGGAAATAAGTGTACCTTGTGAGCACAAGGGTTTATAGGAAAGATGTGAGTTTTTTTAGAATTGATCTGGTACCCCGAAACCTGTGAAAATCTGTTGACAGAGCGAACTAGCTTTGTAAGATCTGTAGTAGGTGTTTGAAAGTATAGTATCAGGTCGTCCGCAAAGGCTGATAAGAGAATATTAGTATTCAGAACTTTGGGAATTCTATGAAAGGAGTTCTGTGCTATATGTAATAACAGTGGTTCTATGTATATGTTAAAAAGAAAGGGAGATAATGGGTAACCTTGCCTTGTGCCATTAGTAATCTTAATAGGATTAGACGTCTTTCTATTAATATATAAGAAAGTAGAAGAATCTTTGTAGAGGGTTTTGATTAAATCTATATATGTAATGGGTATATTAAAGTGTTCCATAGTATTAAATAGAAAATTCCAGTTCACTCTATCAAAAGCCTTCATTGCATCAAGAATCAGTGCATATATTGGGTTATTATCTGTCTTGGTAAAGTGTATTAGTGTGTCCAATGTCAAAGTATTGTCCCAAGTATGTCTATGAGATATAAAGCCAGCTTGGTTTTGGAGATACTATTGATGGTATTATTTTTTTAGTCTGTTGGCTAAGAGAGAAGCTAAAATGTTTATATCATTGTTAATTAGAAAAATAGGCCTATAATTATGTGGATCTGATTTTTCTTTATTATTTTTTAGAATAAGTATGGTTTTTGAAGTGTTCCAATATAAATCTGATATACCATTTGTCTTTATGTGTTCATAAACCCTAAGAAGAAAGGGTGCTAACACATGTTTGAAAGTTTTAAAAAATTCATTTGTGAAGCCATCTGGACCAGGGGATTTGCCATGTTTGAGTCTATCTATAGTCTCTATAATTTCTTGGGTGTTTAGTGGAGATGTAAGTATGTTTTGTTGTTCTTCATTTAATCTAGGGAATTTAATAGCAGAGAAATAGTCCCCCATATCCTGATTAGCTTTTAAGTCTACTTCTTTGGAGTATACCCCTGTATACAAAGAGGTAAAAAGCTGTAGAATCTCCTCGTCAGTGCTGTATATCTTTTTCTCATAATGTATAGGTGTTATTCTAGGTAAGTTAAGGTTATTTTTAATTATTCTAGCTAAGGTTTTGGAAGGCACTTGCGCCCATTCAGAGTAAGTAGCCAACATTCTCTGTTCTGATATAGAAAGATTATGTTGATGAAGGAATAGTAATTCTTTTTGGGATTCCAGAATTTGTTCATAATTCGAATAGCTTGGATTTGTTTTATGCTGACTCTCAAGGGCTTGAATCTTTTCCTTTAAAAGAGACTCTTTATTCTTGTATTGTTTTTTAATGTATGAAGCTTTATTTATCAGATTTGCCTTACAAGCTTCCCATTGAATATCATAAGGAATATCTGTTGAATCTAGATCATTGTACATTTCTTGTATTATTTCAGTACTTAACTTTATGACTTCCTTATTTGAGAGTAAGTTATTATTCAATGTCCATGTATTGTTCATGTGAGTATATGATATGCTTGAATCAGTATCAAGTATTAGGGATATCCTTGAGTGATCAGAAAAAAATATAGGTTCTAAAGTAAAATTAATTAGCAAGTGTGATAAGGAATCAGATATAAGAAAGAAGTCTAACCTTGACCATGCATTGTAGCATTTTGAGTAGTATGTGTAAATATCTTTGCTATTTGAGTAACCAATAGATGACTGGGGATCTATAAGACACAAATCTAGCATCAAGTCATCCAAGGCCATAGATGCTTGGTAATTATAAGAAGGTGATTTGCTAGTGCGATCTATATCAGGGTTAATAACAACATTCCAGTCACCCCCCACGATGATATAATGATCTTTAAAAGAAGAAAGGATGTTGTATATCTGCATGATGAATAGATGTTGATTATTACATGGACCATACAAATTAAGAATTAGGAACGGTTTGTCCATATTTTGTATGTTGGCAGTAAAATAGCACCATCTTCCCTCTGTATCATAATTCTCATTAATGATAGTACCTTGAAAGTTATGTTTAATCAAAATGGCCACCCCCTTTGAGTTAGAGCCAGTTCCTGCCGAAATTATTTTGCTAACCCATTTTTTGTTTCTTTCTTTGTACCATTCTTCTCTAGGCAAATGAGTTTCTTGTATAAAACATAAACTAGCTTGAGACTTAAATAACAAATGAAATAATAATGATCTCTTGGCTTTATTTTGTAGTCCCCTCACGTTCCATGAATCAATATTCAAGGGCTTAACCATTAGATATTAAACAACTATGAAGAAGGATATAAGCAAAATTTATAGTTATGACATACAATGAATTTAATATCCTGGTTTCTATCTGTCTAGTGTTCCGCAAAGTGAGAATTTCCAAAAAATTTTCCCTCAATGTTCCACACAACTCCCTTGAAACTACCCCGGTGCTTACCCACCTAATCCTACCTATAAAGGAAGCATATGGAGAACTAGGTAAAAAGTAAGTATTTTCGATCAACTCTATGTTTGATATATCCGGAGTTAATTTGCAATTAATCCTAAAAAGAACTATTACCAAACTAGGCACAAATATACATATATACATCACATTGAAAAACAAGATGTCAGCCATACTAGAAATTTCGTGACACCCCATTCACATACTCCATAACATTCAGTGGATAATTATAGGTAATACATTTTTGTTGAGTTAGTTATATATAAAAAGAGAAGAAAAATGAAAATATACAATCAACAATTTTAAAGCCTGTTAATATGTATATAAGTCTACCTATATCTTGTCATGTTATTATTCACTAAAAGGTGTATAATTGCAATACTTAGTGCAATATAAATTGTATTTATATTTAATGAACAACTGGATAAAACATCCAAATACTAATGTAATGTAGTCTAGATTATATGAATAACAATTAACAGTATTTAATATTTTGCTAGTGCTTAACTAAATTATATGTAATATTCTACTAGCAATAATTATCTGATGTTACTACTACTAACCCCAAGAAACACTATTTGTCAAACATTAGTTAGTATCAATAATGATAAATATGATGATATTATGTTAACATATACATACAGCACACATCTTAACCAACTGTACTTGTGTTTGATATCATACTTTTGTGCACAAAATTGAAATTTAGCATCACAGTTTAACTATGCAATCAATATTATCAAAAATCTAGAGATATCATCTAATATGTAGTCATATTAATTAGTTGAAAGGATTTAAATTGACTTTACAATGTTTAGTACAAAAACATAACTCCCAAATACCAGCAATTTAAAAGTTTACATTGTATTTTACTACATGTTATGTTTGTCAGAGTTCATCATAGACGCAAATAAAATGTCCATATAGCATGTATATATGCCTGTTGCTATTTGTCTTAATCTGTAGAATAGTACTATCAAAATAATAACCATCATCCCATCAAGTACATTTATTCTAGCGTTTCATATTCCATCTGAAATATACGATATTTAACATGTATGTATATTGTTGAATTTTTGTGTAGGAATCTATGTTAGGTCATAAACTGCCCCATGACTATATAATGAATTAGCATTACTACTCTAATCACTATTAGAACTATTAACACATTGCAGCTTGCCTCCTCTTGTATATACTTCTCTAAGATCTAGAATTGCACACAGTAACCTACTTGAAACCATAATAACAAGCCTAGACAATTAAAACTCTATGCTTTCCAATATACCATATTTGTCACTTCAGGAACTCGTAGAGATTTTAGTTAGTTCTGTACTAACCGAAGATTCAGTAGTGTAAAGGACCCCCATGAAAAAGCATCTGCGTGTTATAAACTTACTTGAATTCTTTTCTATCGCGTAATAATTACGTTCCAACAAGTAATATCATTTGTTTGTAAATGGAAGATTAATCCTGGTTACAAAGTCAGTGTCTAGAGGGCATATCACCTCTAACCCACGTCAGCAGACGTGCGTAAGACAAGCTTGATTAAAACTGAAACGTGTCGGAAGAATAAAGAAGGTTGAACCACTCCAGCATGTAGAATCAGGTGAAAACAATGTCAAGATCCTTGTCTTCGCAATCGCTTAAGGGGATTTTGTTCATATATTTCAAGGCTTAAAATACTTGCATCAGATGATTGAAACAGTTGACCTAAGGGAAATTAAAAAATACTACATCAGTTTCATGTCGGATAATCTTGTCTACTTAACGCAGCAATTCTGTTGAAGGAAGTCCGCTGGTGTTCATTTAACATGGATCGAGTAGCTCTCACTGCCATAAACCAAAGTTCCCACATGTTCAACTACTGATGAATAGTCTTGAGTATTTAAGCAATTGAATAAGAAAATAAAAGTCTATTGAAGAAGTGACACATTAAGATGTTTGTGTTTTTTTTTATTATTTACTTAGTCGCATGAATGTATTATTTTTTATCATACAGAGGATATATAGTTTAGGTGAAATACATCTTTAAATGTTATTATATTTCCAATATCTGAGTCAGATGTTAGACAAATTCTCATTTTTTAGGCACATCTGTATCAGGAAGTACTTTGAATATGCTTAAAAAAACATCTTTCGCTTCCTGCACATTTGTAGCTGAGTGTCTCTTATCATTATAGATAAATGCCAGTGTATTAGGATATCGCATTTGGAGCTTGATACCCCTCTTAATTAAGTCTGCGCAGTATGGGGAAAGCTTTTGCCTGTTAGATTTTATTTGTGGAGGTAAGTCTTGTGAGAAGGAGAGTTTATGTTTGTTCCATATCAGGTATTTGTGACTTTTTGCTGCTGCCAGTATTTTTTGAACGTCTTGAAAATTCAATAATTTTGTGTATATGATGCGCATCATTGTGTTATCTTGACGTGCTCTAAGAGCTCTGTGTGCTCGCTCCACTATAAGAATATCTGGGTTACAATTGTTTTTCAATAAAGCTAAGAATATTTGCTTAGTTGTTGACAACAGGGTTTGAGCTTCATAAGTTTCTGGTAAACCTCTTATGATTATGTTATTTCAACGACTTCTCGCCTCTAGATCCACTAGTTTGGTTTGCAGTTCCATAATGGTAACATCCTTGGCGCGCAAATCTTTGTTAATGGTTTCTAAGGCTATTTCATTAGCTTGGTGATTATTTTCAAGAATATCAATTCTTTTAGTAATCAAGTTCAATGTTTTACCAAATCCTGAAAGTTGCTCCGAGAAGTCATGAATAGCATTTTGTATCGGTTGTAATGCCACTTTTAACTCATCAAGATGAAAGTTTGCTTCATTTTTATCCTTAGTACTTGTTTTATTTGAGTCTGTCAATTGTTTAGCAGTTCTCAATCTTTTAGAACCACTGTCTTTCTCAGGGGAAAGCAATGAAGAAAATTTGGCCTTTGTTGTCTGGGTCTCCATGGTGTCGGAGTTGCCAGCCATGGCTTTCATGTAGATAAAAAAGCGGGATGACTGTTAGCTTCGAATGCCTCAATTATGCACGTGGCGGCAATTTCAAAGGCCCATAAGTGTTTGAAGCAGAATTTAGTAGAATTTAATATTATTTTCAGTGAAAAGGACTCCACAAATGATATATAGTATCTTTACAAGTTACCTTGTCGGGAAACATGCGCAAAAAACAGGCTCAACCGCGTTTAATTATACCGGCAATACCAGTTTTGTGAGGAGCACTGTGAACTAGGTGTACACTAGACGATGGCCATCTTGAACCTACTATCCAACAGAATCTTGGTGAACTGAATGCTTGCCCCATTGCCACCCCTTCTCTGAGGCAATATTGTAGTTTCTGGCATGATACGCCTCCTTTCCCCCAGTATGGGCACACCCATCCTCCCTGATAGCTCAAACAGACATATAAACCACTAATCTAACTTGGGTTACGTGGGCCGTAGTCAGTGCTTTATAAATCTATGCCAGTTTCACTGGATTGGATGTCCAAATTATTCGCAGGTGCACTCTGAGAAGTAAGCCCTTTGCAGGAAAAGAAAGATGCAGAGAAAAAGTTGCCCACTTCCTTCTGTCAGTGCAGCCCTTGGTGGAATCCAGGCAAAATGAAAATCTTACCTGTGCGCTAATAATGATGAAGAAACTGAATTATCCATTCCACTTGAAGAATGGCAGAAGGGTACATCAATATCAGAAGAAACAAGACTAGAGATGTAGATGCTATCAAATGAAATCGGAATTAAAGTTAGTGTTACCAAACATTACAGAACTGAATCCCAGTGCTCTGACAAACTGGAAAACATACCCTCTGTTTTGAATAAATTGATTTTGTATGATGCATTTCACTGTTCTGCCTTTTACCTCTCAACTGCAGACAGTTAAAATGCATGATTACACTGAGTAATATTACTGACTTTTTACTTTAAGGATTCCCATATGACAATTTTCAAAGAGACATGGACAAAAGGGAGAGATGTGGAGGGATGCTAAAGGAGGCTTGTTTTGATAAATAACCTTTCTTCTGTAAAAAAAGGGATACATGTACTGAAATGTGTTTAAAACTACTTGCCTTGTTAATACATTCAGGGTAATTTAAGACTCATGCCTATCAAAGCACATAAATGCATCATGCACATCTCTGACAGTACCAATTTGTCTAGTTAAGTGAACATGTCACACTGCCCCAGGGTTTTGTGAATTATAACACCTTTAACAATTCTAAAAGTTATGGTTCCATAAGCTGTAGACATGATGTCACTTCTGGTGGGAGCCTCAGGTCTGTGCTATTTCAATACAAGGGCAGTATATGCAAGCCAAGATGAATTCTTCATTGGCCTCATAATTCGCATGTTGTGAGATGAAGTACCTTTCTCTGTTACATTGACTTGCTTTGGCAAACTTCCTTAGCCTTTGTACCTACACTGAAGTAATCAGACATGCATGTTGTCGCTGTAACAGACATTAACCCTGCCTGAAAATGAAAACATTTGCAAATGTTAGAAATGTTAGAAATACAATTTCTTTCCCTCAAAAAACTCTGGGTGAACTTTCTGTTTGCAAATCATGGTTTCAGTAGAGTAAGTGACGTGTCAGGCCCACTACTGGTTTTATACATTCTGTAATCAGAATCAGACCAAGTGATGCGCTGACATCCTATCCAGGATTAGTTTCATGCTTATGCCCATAGCCCACCAAGATAATCTCCTGCGCCCCTGTGACTCCGAATAGGATAATGTTGGTGCTGGCAAATAAATGAATGTCACAATTCATTTCTTATTATAATAATGTATTTTATTCAGATGTCAAACTATTCTGCAGTATAACAAGATACAGAATTTCCAGAAGGGTTTCTTATCTTCTATTAAATCTGTTCGGCTGGGTAAATGATTTCGTATCTTGATGACATCTTTCTAGTTGTTCCTAATCATTTAAATCAAAAATGCTTCCCTTGTACTGCCTCTTGTTCTAACAATGAGGGAGATTTTTCTGTCTGTATTTTAACCTTTTTCCTGTCCACCACTTCCCCACATAAACAGACACTTCTAAGCTAACCACAGGCTGATACTCTCTGCACTGAAGCACATTTTTTTGAAAAAAAGGAAAAAAAAATCTGTGCTTCAGTTTTATTTTCTTCTCTCCATTTGTTTTCGGGATCCTATTTTCCTCACGTCTCCCTAACTACATACCTAACTCATTCAACAATTTCAGAAAACGCTGTTTCAGCTCTTAGGGACAATATGCCCCCTAAGAGTTAACCAAGTTGTTCAAGATTTGGAAACGTATATGGAAAGTGACCAACATGTGTACATGTGTCCACTGTTGTTAAAAGTCCTTCTATATTGCATAGCTTATAAACAAACTGATTGCATCTCAATCTAGAGATGTCATTGTTCCCCCTTTATTCAGTCCTCATTAGGCCATTTATGGAGTATATTGTCCCCTTTGGCATGTATCTGTCCAGTCACATGCAACATCTGAAACTCCCACAGAGATACCTTACTAAAAGGATACAGGGCCTAAACAATATGTCCTAGATGGACTGACTCAAAGCCCTGTCACTGTTTTTGGTCTACTACAGACTATGAGAAAAGGACCTGTGTCTAGCATGCAAGGCATCCTCCGGCCAAATACTGATGGACCTACTGCACATTAGCAAATCAAATGACATCAGAAGTACTTTGTCCATGAATCTAAACCTTTTCTGCAACATCAACAGAATGGTTTGGAGGGACATGTATAGCTCACAGAGGATACCCCTTCTCTGAAACAGACTTCCCATCCATGTAAAACAAAGCTCATTCCTGCCCATATTCTATTACAACTTATATCTATGGATGGGAAACAGATTATTTACCCCAGGACTGCCCCCTGTACTACTAATGGACAGAGGCAGCTCCTATTTTTTTCCCTTGCATGGGTCCTCTCAAATTATCCATGGTATGATACAAGTTATTTTTGTTAGGGATAGCATAGAATTATCAACCATGGGATGGATGACACCAATCTAATACCAAACATGATAGGTTAATTCAAGCACCAAAAGGGAAATTGGCTTAGCTTAAAATGTACCACAAGGGCAGCTAGCCTAGTACTTACCTATAAACCTGTGAAAAATCCAGAAATCACTTTTGCCACCCTTCATTGAACAGCCTTTGACAATCTAATATTACTTTTCCTTTCCTTATATCGGGAGTTTACACAGTGCTGTGTCCCCCAAACAGTGATGCACTTCAGTGAGAGTACCTTGTGCTCCACACGCTAACATGCTGGTTTGCTTCTGCTGCTATTGCACTCAGTATATAAGTGAGTTAGTGTTCCTCATTTTATGCACTAATGTGTCCTTTTCCTTCATAGTGCTGCTGTACTACCGTCATGATTAAGTGTGTATTTCTCAATAGTGAACCTCACATTTCTGTCCACTTTTGCAGTTAAATTAGGTTATCCTGTGGATCATTTTTTCACTTTGTGGTATAAACATCAATGCATATTTTCATATTTCCTAAAGACGAATAGCTCTTACTATTGATCTCATGAAAGATACCTGCTGTGCAGCCTGCAAACACTTATGATGTTAGCAACAGTCTCCTGTGACTTTAACTTAGGTCCTCGTCGTATTCTTTTCATTGCTGTTCTTAGTTCTTATGATTTCCCCCATATTAACACCATCTGCCATGTATTTCTTAACCAGTTCACTGTTCCATGCATCTGTCCATCCATCCACAACCCCCCTTTTTCCCATCTTAAACATAAGGTCAGGGTGTTTCAGCAGCAATAACCATTATCTCTAGCCAATGTTTTACACCATTGAGTGGCTAGCCTTGCCATTTTTGTTTTTTCATATCACACACATGCACACACACATGCACATGCACTCACTCACACCTATGGCAATTTAGAGGGGTCTATATCAGAGCACTGAAGTATTAAAACTTCGAATGTTCTGATATTGAGCACTATTCAGCGAACGCTAAGAATAGCAAAGCTGCAGAATAGTGAATTCTTTCCTCGGGAAAGAATTCGGTTGGCTGTTTCTGTGGCTTCGCTATTCTTAGAGGTGTGGTGGAAAGTTATGGGTTGGGTTCAGATAAGTGTGCGATTGTTTGTACATTAGAGTTAGGGGCAGGTTAAATGAGTTAGGGTTAGGGCATGGGTTAGGCGTGTGTGCGATAGTGACAGATTTTAGGGTCAGGGGCAGTTTAAGTGAGTTAGGGTTAGGGAGCGGGTTAGGTGAGTGTACGATAGTGACGGACCTTAGGGTTAGGGTTTGGGTTAAGGTAAGTAGGTAGATAGTAGTGTATGTTTAGTTTAGTGTAGCATTAGATGTAGGAATTTGTGTATGTGTGTGGTTGCTGTTTGTTTGATGTGCTTGTGTTGTGTGTATGTGTTTTGGAGCAGCAAATTTTTTCCATGGGAAAAAAATTGCTGTTCTGAATGTTCGATATTTTCATGTTTAGATGTTTTGGGGCCAATGAAATAGCGTTCGCTACTTTCATCTTTCAATAACGTGACATAAACGCATTTAGAGTGCCTACCCCACCTACTGCATATCTTTGGAATGTGGAAGGAAAATGGATCACCCAGAGAAAACCTCCATGAACACAGAACCAGAGAACTTCATGCTGTGAGGCAACAATGCTACCCTCTGTGCTATTTTTACCTACCCTCACTCCCATCTTTTGTGAGAAACAAAGGCATGGCTGATGACCAAAATATATGATCTACAATGAATTCCAAATATTTAGCTTTTTTCACACCCCCATAGTTTCTACTGGAATTGTCACTGGAAGAATAATGACTTGGATAGTCTTTGCATTTCTCCTTTTCTGGAAATTTAGCATCCCGTAATCAAAAAATAAAACCTGCCTCTCATTTGTATTGCTTTAATGAACGTTTCCACAAGGGATGCAAAACTCACTAGTTTGTCATTGGGTTGGTACTGTGTGAATTAAAATTGGCAGCCCCAGTCTCCAGTCCATTGCTACATATCATGTACACATGAAGGAACAGAACAGGTCACATGGTTCCAACCAGCTATGAACTAAATATCATGTGTATACAAATGAATTGAGCGAGTGATATGGTGCCCACTAACAAGAAACTCACTCACCTGAGTGCCCTGTAATACATTGTGTATCAGCTGCATCGGATAGCTTATCCAATCAGTTTTCTCAATCCTTGTACCTTACCTTTGCAATTCCTCTAATATGTCATCTCAGCTATACCCCCCACTTGTTTTACCTGTACTGACCCCCCCCCCCCGTGATATCTACCCTACTTTCTCTTGTTTGAATAATTAAACTACCTACAGGATTATGCTAAAATGTTATGACTGTTCATATGGCTGATATTGTTGTCATATTTTGTAAATTTCACCAAGGAATACAGTGTGTTGGTCATTTTCATCAGAAGTATGATAGTTGCCTTATCTGTAGTGCAGACAGCTATAGTGGTTGTATCCTATTTTGCAGTCAGTGACTATACTTGTTTGTGTATGTACAGGTAGCTATATAAACAGTGTAATACTATTTATACTTTATAATTATGTCCCACATGAGATTGTACTGTATTATCTACACTGTATATTGCCTATTATTTCCCACTAATTGCTTTTACTTTACCTTCGATATTTTCTTGTAATCATCTATTGAAATGGGTACTGCACGGTCAGAATAGGAGATTACCCTGGTTAACTAACAGACTGAGGTACAGAAAGAGGGATAACAAGATAGCAAGCAAGCAGAAAGAAATGTACTTAGTCATTATTTACTACGGAAGGAGGGGCGCTTTGGATTGCTCCTTCTATATATATATATATATATATATATATATATATATATATATATATGTGTGTGTGTGTATATGTGTGTGTGTGTGTGTGTGTGTGTGTGTGTGTGTGTGTGTGTGTGTGTGTGTGTGTGTGTGTGTGTGTGTGTGTGTGTGTGTGCACCTCATAGAGGAAATAGGAATTAAGTGTCTGAAGAGGCAGAATTTGGTTGTGAAACACTTACAACAAATGAAGTTACCTGAAATTTTTGACAGACAAGTTTTGGTTAGAAAAAATCTTATTACAAAACTAAATTAACTACAGCTGAATCTTGCTGGGCTACTTTAATAACATCATTAAGACAGCTGTCATGCCTGGTGATTAAACCACACCAACCGTGGGTAAATCTTCAATATACCACACATCAGTTACTGCTATATTACTGTTAAAATTTCAGTAATGATGCAGGTACAGAGATATCTGTTACTTGGTCTCATTCCGCCCTCTAGTGACAAGTACATGAAAATTGCTCTGCTGAACTTGGTTAAAATTCTTGGCTCATCTACATGTTTACACTAAAATAGGCGGTGTGACATTGGATAAACATAGTTAACACTGTTATTTCTGGGAAATAATCAAAATCCATTGGTATGTCTGCACGAGATAAGGTATTTTAGGGACTAAGTAGCCCCAGAATTTATGCTAACGTTAACAAAACTGATGAGGTAAACATTTAAATTGTTGATGCCAGAGCTAAAGCTATGCAAGCAAACAATGCCATTTGTTTACTTTTTCTCATGTTTGTTAATGTCTAGCCAAAAATCAGTTCACTTTGTATCATTTAAAACCTAAAAGTACTACATTCCAATTCCTACGTTAAGCAACATCAGCAGTTGTTACTCAGAATCTGGCCACAGATCAGTGACTGATTCACAGGACACTTCAATGTTATTTTCTACTTAACAGAATGGTTTAATTTGCTTTAGGATGACATGTTTATTGACTTTGTTAGGACATAGCTTATTTCTGTTACTATGACTATAATGAGATACTGAAATGTTTAAACAAATGGTTTTGTATACAGAATGCAGCTTCCTCAAAATTTGACAGAGCGCTGTTAATAACATTTTGTACTAGCGAGCAAATGCAAATGTCTGATGTGTAACTTAGTACTGTAATTTGGTTATGGGTTATATGGAACTATTGCTTTTAAGACTTCTAGACATTTTTATTACACTCTGAGGAACAGAGTTTAGAAACAAAGCTTATTCAACCCACAGCATCCTGACTAATGTAACAAGGCTTTACAGGATGTATTGTTAAAGCTGAATGCTGTTTTGCTATAGGAGTCTGTATTAATGTAATGAAAGGAATGTTTCTTTTTTTTTCACTGCATTTGTTTAAGAGTTTTAGATAGCAGCATATAATACTTATTAAGAGGAACAGGCTTGAATATGTCCCTTTTAACTAGAAACACTTTGAAGAATTGTATCCACGCTACAACTGAACCCCGCTGTTGAATTTGCATTCTCTCAAAGGCAAGTCAATTGAAAAAGAATAGTTTGGCATTATACCAAAGCATTCTCTTGGAATGTACTTTATTACTGCATGGAGGTCAAAGCAGTGGCGTGAAAAGCTTAATTTCACATGCATTGCATCATTCTAACCTAACAGTTTAGCTCACTGTCTGCTCTGATTAACCCATTGACAGAAAAGTTCTACAGCTATAAATTTAGATTTGTATGCTGTAAAGAAAGAATTCTCAGCCATTGTAGATTTATTTTGAGGGTATAATACTGTCTTGGGCTGACCTTTTAAGGTGTGAAGGGCATTTGCCTCGAACTATAAAAAGGGAGGAACAAAGCCAAGGCTACATTGGAACACAAAGATTTTCTCCCACAACTACGGTAACGTAGCAACAACGATTAAACAGAGTATCATTTACAGAACTTGCTGTTGAGGGCAATGGAAAAAATTCTCACTCAGACACCACTTTCTGTTAATGCTACTCAATGTACGCAGTGCAGCAAAAGTTATTGCTTTGGTTGATATCTCACTTAAATATGAATATATGAATATGTATCAGTGACAAGGATACTGTAACATATGTGTGTGTGTGTGTGTGTGTGTGTGTGTGTGTGTGTGTGTGTGTGTGCGTGTGTGCGTGTGTGCGTGTGTGTGTGTGTGTTTATGT